>NC_089827.1:4585000-4630000 GCF_035046505.1 Tiliqua scincoides
ACTGCCCACAGTGAGTATCTACTGTTTATTAAACCCAGGGAACTACTGCCAGACAGGCTTAAAATACTGATTACGCAATAGTTTTCCAAAGGTGAAAAAAGAGGGCCCTGACAGTCAACATAAATAATGTTATATATAAATGTATTTTATTTAAAAGAAGGCTAACATTGTCACTTATGTGCAAATGTACAATTAGTACCTATTGGGGGGAAAACAGGCAAATAAGGCGCAATCCTAACCCACTTTCCAGCACCAACATAAGGGTAATGCAACTTTGAGGTAAGGGAACAAGCATTGCCATACCTAGAGGAGGCCTTCGTGACTGCCCCCCAACTGCAGGATGCAGCACATGCCCCACTGGCACAGCTATGCCAGTGCTGGAAAATTGGTTAGGATTGCGCCCTAAGTGATATAAGTGGGACAGCAGAAGTCACAATCTAGTGACACCCATGTGCAGTCTCCAAAGTTCAGATGGGGCTCACATAGGCAGAGGGCAAATAAGGCAAAATGCCCTATTTTGTCTGTCTTTATCTGAAATATTTCCTGACCCAGCGCGTCATTAATCTGTGGAACTCCTTGATGATGACGGCGTCTAGACTAGGTGGCTAGAAAGGGGGATTGGACAGATTGTTGGAGGAAAAGTCCATCACAGGTGACAAGCCATGAGAAGTAGGTTGTCTCTGAATGCCAGATGCAATGGAGTGGTAACAGGATACAGGTCTCTTGTTGTCTTGTGTGCTCCCCGAGGCATCTGGTGGGCCACTGTGAGCTCCAGGAAGCTGGACTAGGTGGGCCTTTGGCCTGATCCAGCAAGGCTGTTCTTATGTTCTTATAGTGCAGTGACAGGCAGAATGTAGATCAAGATCTAGTGGTGGATCCCTAGGTGACGTGCAGAAGGTGGGCAAATGTTTCTGATAACCAGTATAACAACCGCAAGTTACTTCTTGTTTTACATTATTGCAAAAATCCAGCCCTTCCTTTCTTTCAAAACAGCAAGAAAATCACCTCACTTCTGTATGAAGGAATTCTCTCCCTCCCTCCGCAAAACAAATAAGCCTATCCTAAGTTAAACTTCTAGGAAGGCTTTAGAGACCCCAGAATGGGTTTATTTTTAAGATACTGTATCAGAAGGCAGTGATGAATAATTCAAGCTACTTTATTCACCTTTATCATTGGCACAGCACTTGTCATTGTGCAGCAGTTCATCCAGAATACAGTGGCTTAGCTAGAGGGGTGCAAAGCACTAAGTTCTGCAGGGAGCCTCACCAAAGCATGCCAGCGGCCCTCCCTCTTCCTCTTCAGAGCCATTCTGGATGGGGGAGGGAGCAAAACGGAGGTGCTCTCCCTTAGGAGAGGATGAAGGCCAAGCAGTTTAGCTCTGTTGCACTGTGGAAGGTTAGAGAAAATACATCTGTCCTCTTCAGTTCCTTTTACCCTTTCCACATGTGCCACTAGAAGTTGCACTGCACAGTTTCTCCTAAGGGAGCAATTTTCAACCACTGTGCCGTGGCACACGAGTGTGCCACGAGTGGTCCACAGGTGTGCCACAAGAATTTGAGGGAAGATCATTTATTAGTAGGGCCAATGGGGATGTGAGCTCTTCACTGGCGACATGGTGTGCCTTGTCAATTGTCAAAAACCTGATGGTGTGCCTTGGCAATTTTAGTGCCTTGTCAGTGTGCCAAGAGATGAAAAAGGTTGAAAATTGCTGTCCTAAGGCAGGGGTGCCCAAACCCGGACCCTGGGGCCACTTGCGGCCCTCAAGGACTCCCAATGCAGCCCTCAGGGAGCCCCCAGTCTCCAATGAGCCTCTGGCCTTCTGGAGACTTGCTGGAGCCCACACTGGCCCAACGCAACTGCTCTCAGCATGAGGGTGACTGTTTGACCTCTTGCATGGGCTGTGGAACGAGGGCTCCCTCCACTACTTGCTGTTTCACGTCTGTGATGCAGTAGCAGCAGCAAAGGAAAGGCTGGCCTTGCTTTGTGCAAGCTTGAGTTATTGCAAGACCTTCATTCATTCATATAAGTTCATCTTTAATATATTCATTTATGTAAACTTATGTAAATTTATTCAAATTTTAAATGTAAATTAATTCTCCCCCCCCCACCCCTGACACAGTGTCAGAGAGCTGATGTGGCCCTCCTGCCAAAAACTTTGGACACCCCTGTCCTAAGGGAAGGGTTCCCTCATTTCTTATGATTTTTCACACACACTCCTTGGGTCACTATGTTTGGCACTTACGGCCCAACCCTACGCTTGCCGCCCCTCTGTGGTACAGTGGCACCAAAGTGGCTGCCGTTGTATCCTGTAGGGCCAACAAGCCAGTAGGAAGTCTCCTTGAGATAAGGGAACTTCCTTGGAGTGTTGGACCCCCGCAGACACTATGGGTCTGCTCAGATCTGCAAGAGTGAAATAGTTGGCACAGATTGGAGTAGCCCATGCAGGGCTTTCAGATGCAGGAGGCGGGATAGGATGAGGTGGCAGCTGAAGCTTCCACACCCCACACTCTCCTGGGCTTGAAGCACCCCGCTCCAGCTGTCCCACCCAGGAACACCTCTCTGCTGTTCAATGGGGACCTTACCATTGGTGGGTGTCCGACCAGCTCAGAGGACCAGCACCAACTGGCACCAGCCTCTCACTCATGCTTTTTCCCTCCTAGCCACCACAACCAGCCTTACACAACATTTACAATGGTCATTGCTGGGGTAGCGCACAGTCTGCACCGGCCGGCAATAGGATTGGGCTGTTAGTTTCTCCGGAGCATGTCAATTCTCTAATAAGCATTCTAGTCCTTCTTGCTGTCTCCTTGTCTCCGTACATCCATTCTTAAGATGTTTGAACTACGGAGGAGGAGGAAGCTGTACCCTGTGGATGTCAATCAGCCGCCCCCCCCCCCCCAATATCTGCCTACAGTTTTAACAGGCGGAAGTCATACAGTGCAACATATAGGGCCATAAGTTGTATGTTGAAATCTAGTCATTCGCTGGTCCCTGGAAAGAACGCCATTTGCACTGAGCAGATTTTTGCTTAATTTTTAACCTAGATTTACAGCGGACCCCGAGACCCATGGCATAGACACTGCTTTCCTGTGGGGATCTGCACTGATGATCGCGCCAGTTCTTCAGGAGGCAAGTACTGGGGTATTCTGAATGCTGTGATACTAGCAGTGGAGATTGGTATATTATCAGTAGCGTAGCTAGAGGGGGTGCAAAGCACTAAGTTTTGTAGGCGCCCGAATGTGCGGTGCAAGGGACCCCTCCCTCTCCCCTTCAGAGCCGTTCCCAGTGGTGAGAGCAAAATGGAGGCAAGTGCCTGGCTCTGAAGGGGAGGGGGAGGGGCCCCTTGTATGGCACATTCAGGCGCCTACAAAACTTAGTGCTTTGCACCCCCTCTAGCTACGCTACTGCATATCATTCACGGCTTTCAAGTAGATAAAGGATGAACTTCTGTTTGCCCGTGCCGGGAAGGCTGGTGCATGATCACAGTCAATTATAAAAAGAAATTGAATCGTAGAGCTAGTCAATTATAGAAGAAAGTGACTCCAAGTACAAGTAATGCCCTGAATACCAAACTCACATCCAATTGCTAGCAAATTCGCCTATAACTTTTGCCTCCCCTTGGAGAGATGTGTGTTTGTGTTTTTCTGGTAATCAGATTGCTGTGGTTTAGCAAGAGAAGAAATGAAATGGAAAAAAAAAAAAACAACAAGCAGAATTGCGGAGCAGATTGAAATCTTGCAGGTTAAAAGCCAAAACTCTCTGTATGCTGCCAGGCACTAGGAAAAGATTTGAACCACAGTGAAAACTGGTTCATGTATTAATTATTTTTGGTATAAATTATGCACATCCATTACTTTAAGACAGCCACAATGTGTACCAAACACAGTAATGAACTTTCTGTACTCCATGGGCCCTGCCCTTCCATTTCCCTTGTGTAGCAGTCCAAAAAATTGAGTTATAAATCTGCTTCACTTGAAACAAAATACATATTTGTCAGGACTGACAGATTAGAGGCCAGCCAAGAAAGCAGAAAGCAGGGATGGGCTGTCTGAGAGTTCAGTCTGTGCTGAGCCTTGAGCTCAAGCTGCATGTCCCATGACAAGTGCTATTTGCCCTTTATGGGCTTGGTTTTTCTTGAGTTAATAATGGCTGGATAAGAGCTTCCCTCAGATCAGCACCACAGTAGAGGGGTACGAGTGGTGGGTTAAAGCTTTCCTGCCCTCCTGCTATGGGTGGGGAGGGCACTGATCCAGCTGCTATAGTACAGTTGGCCTTCAGTTTTCATGGAGGATCCATTCCTAGACCAGCGTGAATACCATTATCATGGAATCTTCAGGGAAGGTCTCAGGGACCTCCCAGGTGCCTCCTGGAGGCTTCCAAAAGGCACTTTGGGTTTTCACTGAAGTCACTCATTTTGTTTAAAAAAGGATGTGACCCACCCAAGTTAAGCAGCGTACTCTCAGAGATGTCCTATTAATTTCATGAGACACGTACAAGCTGAAATTAGTGGGATGTAGAATGCTAAACTCCGTCTGGATTTCAAGATAAGTTACTGCTAGAGCTCTATTACAATGGTGTATTTTAAATATCTAAATAAAAATACCTATATTGAGTTAGTGCATTTCTAATATATCAGAAATGTGTGAATTATTTATAATTCTTTCTTAATGGTTACAGGGAGCAAGATCGGTGGATGTCTACTTCCCGGAAGCTCCCTGGTTTGATTACTATACGGTCTGTATTTAGAAAGATGGCTTTGTTTTATATATCCTCCAGTGTGTGTGTCTGTGTGTAAAATATCATTGATCTCTTGTAAGCCATCATTTGTACTGTTTATGAAAGATCTGGGAGGCATCCCTTACTAAACTCATTACCTGACCACTTTGCACAATCATCTTTATTTTAATCTAAAAGGTTAAAATTTTAAGGAGTCTGTGTTGCCCCAATCCTGTCCCACACCATTAATGTTGATGCAGCCACGTTGTCGAACATGCTACTTTAAAAATAATTGTTTGTATGTATGCAATCCAGAGTTTTCAAAAGCATATCAATATTTTGCATCTTTAAAAGCTGTGGGATGAAAAGCGTGCAATTTAGCACTCAGATTGTGAAAGGACATTGAGTTCCCAGAAAGGGACCGAGCTGCCCATCAAATCTTGGCTTCAGACCATTCATTGCATCTTATTGTAATGTGTTATGTTTTGTAATATATTATACTAAATGCCTTATGCAAAGCCTCATGGGTTCATTTGGCAAAGAATGGGAGGAACTCCCATCTCCCTGACCTGGATTTCCCTGACTGGCACTCTTTCCAAGGCAGTAGCATAGCTAGAGGGGTTTGTGCAAAGCACTAAGTTTTGCAGGGAGCCTCACCGTGCTGTGCAAGCAGGCCCCTCCCTCTCCCCTTCAGAGCCATTCCGGGAAGGGGGAGCAGTTTTGCTCCCTGCAAAAATTAGTGCTTTGCTCCCCCTCTAGCTATGCTACTGTTCAAGGGTTGCATGTTGCCTCCAGTGAGAAATTTAACAAATATCTTGCAATGCAAAAAAGAAACTGCATTATTGGCCCTTGAAAACCTTTATGTATATATTCATCAGTATAGAATTTCCAGTCCTGTGCCTAAGGATTATTGGCAAATCCGTCATGGCCATGTGGAAGGATGACACAGATGTAGGACGATACTCTTCTCTGCATCATACCGGGTTTTTTTTTTGGGGGGGGGAGCATCTTTGACAGAAAGCAGTACAGAATAACAAGTACCCACTTTTGTTTGGCACTGATTAGTAGATGAAGCACGGCCCTGAGGTCTGTGAAGTTGCTCTGAAATAGCAAGGCTCTGGATTGAATCAGAATTCAGTTTCTTAGCTTTTCTCACAAGTAATGCTAAGAATGCTCTTTCAACTTCAGTATGTAATCTGTAAATGTTGTTTACAGTATAGAGTATTTACAGTATAAATGCAGTATAGAGTGGGCCTTCAGAATCTTGTGGGGGATTTGATCCAGTAACCCCCTATGGATACTGAATTCTGTGGATAATTAATTCTGTGACTGGAGGAGCTCAGAACATCTCTGGGCATGACAGGAAATCAGTGGTGCAAACCAGAAGTGACTTCTGGTTTGTGACACTGGGCTATGAAGAGTGCTAAGACTAAGAAGTGACACTGGGCTATGTCAGAATGCCAGGTGCAAGGGAGGGCACCAGAATGAGGTCTCTTGTTATCTGGTGTGCTCCCTGGGGCATTTGGTGGGCTGCTGTGAGATACAGGAAGCTGGACTAGATGGGCCTATGGCCTGATCCAGTGGGGCTGTTCTTATGTTCTGGTCATGTCCAGGAGGTGTTCTGAGGCACCTCCAGCAGTGGGCTCAGCATCCATGGATACTGAAATCTGTGGGTGCCAAGCATGCAGTTAAGGAGAGCCCACTGTATAAAGTAGGAGAGAGACATTTTAATATCAAATGTGTTCTCCAGCCCAATGGTTTCCAAACTAGATATGTTGAGGAAACTCTTTCCACAGCAGCTTGTCTGCCGTACAATCCCTGCATTTTGTTAAAGGATTCTGGGCCATATTCTTGGACACACATGAGAAGTTCACAGAGAACATGGGCACACTGGTGGACCTCACTGCTGCTACATGTAAATGCAGGTCAGAACATAACCAACAATAGAAAGTCCTTTGCACATTGTAAGGGAATCTCAGCAGTGATGCAGGAGTCAACACCATTACGGATAATCTCTTAGACAAGGGGTGTCCAAACTTTTTGGCAGGAGGGCCACATCATCTCTCTGACACTGTGTCGGGGGCCGGGGAAAAAAAGAAATTAATTTACATTTCAAATTTGAATAAATTTACGTAAACGAATGTTAGAGATGGCACTTATATGAATGAATGAATGAAGGTCTTTCAATAACTCAAGGCCTATAAAAAGCCTTGCACAAAGCAAGGCCAGCCTTTCCTTTGCTGTCACTGCTGCATCACAGATGTGAAACAGCAAGCAGTGGAAGGAGGCCTTGTCCCACAGCTCACACAGGAGGTCGAACCATGGGAAGTCACTGAGAGGGCCGTCATCAGGCCAGCGAGGGCTCCACAAGTCTCCTTAGGGCCAGAGGCTCATTGAAGTCTGGGGGCTCCCTGAGGGCCAGATTGGGAGTCCTCAAGGGCCACAAGTGGCCCCAGGGCCGGGGTTTGGGCACCCCTGTCTTAGACCAACGGTTCTCAAAGTTTTAACACCGGAACCCACTTTTTAGAATGAAACTGTCAGGACCCACTGGAAGTGATGTCATGACTGGAAGTGACATCATCAAGCAGGAAAATTTTTAACAATCTTAGGCTGCAATTCTTCCCAGACTTAAGTCCCATTTATTATCATTGTTGAAAGCATATATAGAGTAGCCTGTTAAAAGTACAGATGTGTAACATTTCCCCAAATGTAGTCACATATCATAGTAGCATCAAGTCTAATATATTAAAAATAAAATATTGAAATGAATGGGGACCCACCTGAAATTGGTTTGTGACCCACCTAGTGGGTCCCAACCCACTGTTTGAGAAACACTGTCTTAGACAAACCCCTAATGGGCTTCTGAGGAACGCCAGGGTTCTCCGGAGCACAGTGGAAAAGCAATGTTCTAACCCAGGGGTGTCAAACATAAGGCCCGGGGGCCGGATGTGGCCCGCGGAAGCTTTTTATCTGACCCTCAGGCTCTCATCTGCTAAGCAGTGCTGAGGTGTTACTTTTGAAAGGGCAGCCCACTTGAAAATTAGGCTGTTCCATATCTTGAAATATGATCAAGATTTGCAAATTTTCTCTTCTGTCATTTGCAGCTAATGAGATCCTAAGTGAGAAAAAGTACTTATTTTTTTATGACCTGTTTAATGACATCATTTCCTGCCTAATGACATCACTTCCAGCCCTCAGCAGGCATCATCAATGCTCTTCGGCCCTTGGTTTGAAATGAGTTTGACACCCCTGTTCTAACCAGTGCCTGTTTTAAAATGTTAATTACACATGCAGGAAACGGAGGTGGAGAAATGATGTAAGTGCCACTTGTGAAGACAGAGTTATGCTTTATACCAGTAGAGACACTCTCCAGATGGCTTTTGAAAGAATTCCTCAACTGTGTTCCATTTTTTGGTAGGGGGATAAAGTGCCGCCCTCTTCATATAAGAAGTATGTCAGTGTTCATGCACCACTGGAAAAAATCCCGCTGTTTATCCGGGGAGGATACATTTTGCCAACACAGGCCCCGGCGACAAGAACAGCTCGGAGGTATCGAAACACATTTCCTTCCTAAATATAATGCATTGCAAGACTGGACTGAAACAATTGCTGTGCGGAAATGACTTTGCAGAGAGCCGTGTTTCTCCATCAGAATCGGACCACTGGTAGCACTTGAGGTGGTGTCCAGTGGTATGTGTGGGACCCCCAGACCTCTGCCACCTGGTAGCGAGACCAGCAGTGCAGCATGTCAAGCAGCTCAGCTCAGCAGTCAGTGCTCCAGCATGCGCTTTTTGCGCACTTGAAAAAGGTTCCTTCGGCCCTGAGCCTCTTACCAGTGTTTGTCACGTTACGTCTGGCCTCCCAATCTGGAAGTAACTGGCAGTGACATCATCAGCAGTTACTTCCAGCAGAACTTCCAGTAGGTGGACCACGTGAAGCGGTCCAAACGTTGAGAAACGCTGTCGTAGAGCATAAAGCATCAGTTAGTATGGTGGCGTAGCTGGAGGGGGAGCGGAGCACTCAGCTTGGTAGGAGGGGTGGGCAAGCAGTCCCTCCCTTTGGAGCCATTCCCGGCGGGGGGGGAAACAGATCTGTACGGTTCCGTTTTGCCCCCCCTGTCGGGAATGGCTCCGAAGGGAGGGGCAGCTCACCCCCCCCCGCCAGGCTGAGTGCTGCGCCCCCTCCAGCTACGCCACCAAGTTAGTAACAAATTGCTATAGTGATGAGAGGAAGCTCACCTTGCACACTTACAATCCTCCTGCTTTGCCTGCTCACCTGTAATGCAAGGCTAGATGCAGGGCTGGCCAAGACACTCTGGTGCCTGAGAGCAGTATCAGATCACATTCAGGTGCCTACCAGATAGCTCCTGCTTGCTGGATCGGGCCCCTTCTTTCTTCCTGCTAACCTTTCTTCCACATTTCGTCACTGATTTTAAGTCAATGATGTATTCTCAATAGCCGCCTGAATGCATTTGGACTCACCATTGCTCTGGACGAACAAGGCGAAGCCTCTGGTTCGCTGTTCTGGGACGATGGGGAATCTATTGGTGAGTGTTCAAAAACTGCTGTGCTATAGTCTGCCTTGTAGGATGTCTAGGCTTTTGTTTGGGAATATGGGAAGAGATCTGGGCCTGACTCTGACCTTTTGCCTGGTGCAAATTGGAAAGGGCTGTTTTGAAAACATCAGAATGACACCAGCATGGAATCTGTTTTGGATTCAGAGAGTCTGCTGGTGTTGTCCTGGTGTTTGGTGTCTGATTGACATTACAGTGCAAATCTACCATGTTTATTAACATAGTATGTCAGTGGCTGGCTTGGACAATGTCCTGTTCAATGTACCGTATGAAGGAAAAGGGGTTGGATTGCTCACTCTTGAGCAAGTACCTATAATGGGAATACAACCTACTATGTTCACTTGTATGAACATAAGAATTCATTATGTCCTTTGTTATGTACACTTGTTCATACAAGTGTTATGTCACTTGTATGAACATAAGAATTCATTATGTCCTTTGTTATGTTATGTTCCTTATTAAATAGAATGCTTACATCAGCTTTTTGTCTCCTTTATTGACAGATACCATTGAGAATGGAATTTATTTCCTTGTCAAGTATACATACAGAGACGTAAGTAGAAACAAGTACATGGACAGAGGTGGGCAGAAGCTGGGCAAGGAACAGATGTGTGTAGGGATGGAGAAGGCAGCGTATAGAAGTGAAAGTCAAGGAATTGGTGGAAAAGGGGCAGAGGCAGCAGCTGTTAGAGTCAGATGAAGTAATGAGAAATAGAGAGGGAGTATCACAGATACTTTTGCAAACCTTAAAGATGGAGATGCCACAACCTGTGTCACCACCCCATGTTAGCTTATCCCATTGCTTTTTGCTTTGGGATGAACTTTTGACAATTGCTTTTACTGTCAATACTGAAAGAATTCCCAAACTTTCCAGTGCCGTGACCCACCTTGCCTTCTGCCGTGAGGTATGACACTGCTGGCCTGAATGATTAAATGGGGGCCTTCAGAGGCCTCTTCTGGGTCATGCTGGCCTGTTGACCCACAATATTCGCCCCCCACAAACCTCAGAATGGCCCCCAGAAGCGTCTGAAAGCTGCTTCCTGTCAAACCAGAACTTGATTATGAAAACTAGAAGTAGCTTCTAGGGGCCATTCAGAGGCCAATAGAGTAGGTTGCTGGCCCAGAACGCCCTGGAAGAGGCCTCTGGCCAGCAGTATTGCTGGCCGGCATCCCCTCCCTTCCGTAATGGCTCGGATTTGGAGCCAAATAATCACAGGGGTGGGTAAGAGAGTCCAGCTCATGACCCACATCGCACATAGGCTTGCGACCCACACTTTGGGAAACCCTGTGTTAGAAGATTCCCACTGAAAATCTACCCCCTCTGGTTCAGAATCATGACCGTGGAAATGGTGACTCTTCTTTCTGATATCCTTGTGAATATATTTGCATACATTTTTCTTAATAGGCTTTCCTGCTGCGCTTCAGGCTCTTAATACTGTAGCAACCATAATAAACATTAGTGCTGATGGATGTTAGCATGTAGGGTAAATAATCATTCTATATTTCTCTGCAAAAGAACAAATCAGGATATTAAGCAGGGACTGCTGAAGAATTTATTGGTTTTTAAAGAAGAGCTTGAGCTCATCCTTTCAATCTCCCCTCAATCCCCTATTGATGTTGTTACTGTGGCTTTCATGACATTAAGTCCCCCCAAATATACAGTTAATGGGAGTCATTTAGACGAAAAAATTGAATTAATATTCCTACAGTGGTGTCCCCAGATCTGCTGCCTGCCAGCTCTGAGAGTGAATAGAAAAAGACTGATGACTATTTTTGTGCCTGATTATCTCTACAAACTGGTGTCAGATATTTGTTGTCATACAGCAGATGCTTTTCCGTTTTTAAAGCTCTCTTCCTCCCCTCCCCCCCCCACCTTTCTTCTGTTTCTGCTTTTATCTTGTGGTCTTAGAGAAAAATCACAGTCTGAACAGAAAAGGAGGAAAAAAATACAGTCTCTGTATTTGGAATACAGCAAATTGCTGAAGGCAGACTGCAGGACAGAAGGGCCCACTTTTGTATTCCACTGGAATTCAGTTTGCATTTGATTACTGGATCGGTGACACTCCCAGTTCTCTTGGCTGAAATTAGCTTTCTGTCTGCCTGTGAATTCCTTCTGAAATTCCTGCTTGCGTTAAACCAAGCTTGACTGTTATCACTGCAAACACTATGTTAAAAAAAAAAACAAAAAGCCACACACCCCTTCATTCTTCTGATACAGAAGAGGTAATGTGATTCAGCAGTACACACAGTTCCTTGTTGTTTGGGCTGCAACAAGAACACAGAATGTTCAGGAACTTGGAAAGGGTGTGGTGCTAGACCCTACGGCAATCTATAGGGCTGACAGTCTGGCTCTTATTAAACCAGACTAGGGGGACAAATAGGGTTGTCGGTAACCAATGGCATAGCTAGAGTTTGCGGCACCCAGGGCAATGACATCATGAAGCAGTGTGATGTTGACGTCACTTCTGCGTTCTCTCCTGAGAATCTCACTTCTGGGTTTGCCCCTCCTGAGGCCACATTGGCAACAGTGGCCTTATGATCTGGCCTTGCAGTCCAGATGCCCTTCTCTGGATCGCCTCCTTGTGTTTTGGTGCCCTCGCTGTCTGGCTGGTGCCCCCTTCCTCCTCTTTTTAGGCTCAACGAGAGCCTCCACTTGCTCGACCTTAACAGAAACTGCTCAGTGGTGCAATTGTGATCTTGGTCCCTGTGTCCCCAGGGGCCAGGACTGCAAAATGCCACACCAAAAACGTCACTTCCACTTTTCAGATAAATTAAGAAGTGACATTTTTTTGGCCTTCAGAGGGCTGGAGAGGTCGCACGTGGACTCTCCAACCCCCCATAGACCTTCTGAGGCCCCCGGAAGGTCTGAAAAGGTCACTTCCAGTTTTTAGCTGAAATCCAGAAGTGTCCTCTTTGGCTTTCTGCACACAGCCTCCATGGCACTCCAAAAGCCTTCGAAGGCTCTTCAAAGGAGACTTAGTTTTTTAAAAGAATGAGCAGTGCAGAGAGAGGGGCACCACCCCTTGCCATGTGGCATCCTAGTATACAAGCCATGTGTACAATCCATTATGGGGTAGTGTATAGGGTAGTGTACAATCCATTACGGGGTACAAGCCATGATGTGTATGTGCAACCTCCTGATTTTAGAAATTGGCTATGTCAGAATGCCAGATGCAAGGGAGGGCACCAGGATGAGGTCTCTTGTTATCTGGTGTGCTCCCTGGGGCATTTGGTGGGCCGCTGTGAGATACGGGAAGCTGGACTAGATGGGCCTATGGCCTGATCCAGTGGGGCTGTTCTTATGTTCTTAACTACAATTCCCAGGAGGCCTTGCAGGTCTCTTGTTCTCTGGTGTGCTCCCTGGGGCATTTGGTGGGCTGCTATGAGATACAGGAAGCTGGACTAGATGGGCCTATGGCCTGATCCAGTGGGGCTGTTCTTATGTTCTTAACTACAATTCCCAGGAAGCCTTGCAGGTCTCTTGTTATCTGGTGTGCTCCCTGGGGCATTTGGTGGGCTGCTGTGAGATACGGGAAGCTGGACTAGATGGGCCTATGGCCTGATCCAGTGGGGCTGTTCTTATGTTCTTATGTACTCATTCCCAACCCCCAGGTACACCAGTGCAGTGGTGCCCCCACTTCAAGTGACACACAGGGCATGTGCCCTAGCTGTGGTACTTTAGATATGCCATTGTCAGTAACCCCCTCCCCTCTTTAGTTTGAGACATGGGGCTCAGGACTAGCCCAGTCACACTGGTGAGAGACCATAAAAGTATACCCCATGTGGTTGTATCCTAAGAAAGTTAGTTAAGATTAAGCACAGTTGAAATCATTGAGACAAGCTTAGTGTTCACCAACTTAATTTCAGTGAGCCATGACTCAGTTTCTTTGGGTTCAACCCCATATTTTTAATGATTTAAAAAACTGTTAATGGATACCAATAACACAGGCCAACATATTTTGCTTCCTAAAACGTTACACCAATTCCTGGGTATATTTGGGGTGCCGATTCCAAAAATGGCATCCGTTTTGCCCTATCACGTCTAGTTTGGGAGACATGGCATAGCCTCTTTAATGAATGGTTCAAGCAGCTTCCTCATGAGGAAGCCTACACCATGGCTTCTTCATGAGGAAACTGCTTGAACCATTCACTAATGAGCCTATACTATATCTCCAAAACTAGACGTGATAGGGCAAAGCGGATGCCATTTTTGGAATCAGCACCCCAAATTCATATCAAACCACCGTAAAGTTTGGGAAAAACTTTCCTGACCCTCAGTTTTGTAGGCCTGTGTAATCTTCCTTCATAGCAGTCACTGACTTCTTAGGGACTATTCTGTTCAACTCTAATGTTAGAAACCAATGGAACTTGACCTGATCCTTCAAGTCAATTCATATGTTCTTGAAAGTTGGTTCTGTGAATCCTTTATCTGAAAGTTATTTGGCCTTTGGCAACTTCTCCCCAGGGTGCAATTTTCATTCCTCTTTCAGCTTCTGGTGCTCCAAGTTATATGTGTAAGGACAGCAAGAGTAAACAATGGAAGTACCCTGAGATAACAAGGGAATTGTTTGGACTGCATCTGCAGTGCTCCTTCTTTATGTGTAGCTAATACCAGGTCTGTAATGCAGAGAAACAGAGGTGGAGAAAATGGTGATAATGAAATAAAAACACATAACAATGCTTTCTGCACTTCTCATTTTTGTAAAACAAAACAAAATCCTGAAATCAATCCATTTTATTTGGTTTTCATTTCTTATTCAATGAAAAATTGAATAATATATTACTCATGGAAAATGACTGTTGCTGCATCTGCTGACACTATAACACCTATCTTACCTACCTTTTGAGGCTGCAGCCACTTATGAGGCTGTAATCTTATGCACACTTTCCTGAGAGTAAGCAACTCTGAGCACAGTAGGACTTACTTCTAAGCAGACATGCATAAGATTGTGCTCTAAAGCTATTATAATTTATAATTATAATGCAAATTTTGTATAAAAACACTTAACACCACTTTCTTCATGTCTATTCTTTGGAAAACATTGAAATCTGCAATATGTTGTTGTTGGCAACCTTCAGTCTCGAAAGACTATGGTATCGCGCTCTGAAAGGTGGTTCTGGAGCAGCGCCTAGTGTGGCTGAAAAGGCCAATTCGGGAGTGACAATCCCTTCCACACTGAGAGCAAGTGCAGTCTGTCCCTGGTCTGTCTCCCTGGCTATGGGCCTTCCTTCTTTGCCTCTTAGCCTCAGACTGTTGGCCAAGTGTCTTTTCAAACTGGGAAAGGCCATGCTGCACAGCCTGCCTCCAAGCGGGCCGCTCAGAGGCCAGGGTTTCCCACTTGTTGAGGTCCACTCCTAAGACCTTCAGATCCCTCTTGCAGATGTCCTTGTATCGCAGCTGTGGTCTACCTGTAGGGCGCTTTCCTTGCACGAGTTCTCCATAGAGGAGATCCTTTGGGATCTGGCCATCATCCATTCTCACGACATGACCGAGCCAACGCAGGCATCTCTGTTTCAGCAGTGCCTACATGCTAGGGATTCCAGCTCATTCCAGGACTGTGTTGTTTGGAACTTTGTCCTGCCAGGTGATGCCGAGAATGCGTCAGAGGCAGCGCATGTGGAAAGCGTTCAGTTTCCTCTCCTGTTGTGAGCAAAGAGTCCATGACTCGCTGCAGTACAGAAGTGTACTCAGGACGCAAGCTCTGTAGACCTGGATCTTGGTATGTTCCGTCAGCTTCTTGTTGGACCGGACTCTCTTTGTGAGTCTGGAAAACGTGGTAGCTGCTTTACTGATATCTGAAATAAATAAATAAATAAATAAATAAATAAATAAATAATGATAGATAGATAGATAGATAGATAGATAGATAGATAGATAGATAGATAGATAGATAGATCGATCATTTTCTCCCACCTCTACAGTAAGCTAAGAGCTGAGATCAAGTTCAGTATAGATAGCATTTCTATGAAGTGAAGTACACGCATATCCAAATTCTCCCAAATGTCACCCGGGGAATGACTGAATTGATCACCAGTGGCACATTTTTCTGACTTCTCAGCTTTTTTCCCTTGTGTTAATATCTCCTTTGTTTCCCTCTAATGAAAACACAAGGAGCAACACAGAAGGCTTCTCTACATTATAAAAATAGTACTGCCTGCATCATTTCCCCCCTTGCATTGCATCTTTCTGTAAAATTAAAATACTTTTCTTTGGAATTATTTTAGGGTCGCTTGACAACACGCATTGTGAACGACAACTACCGAGGGGTTGATTCTCTGGCCTACGACACACTCCAGATCCTTGGTGTGACTTCGAAACCGAACGCTGTTACTCTGAATGGGAAAAATATCCGCAGCAAGGACATCCATTATCAAGGAAATGGGGTAGGCGGTGTGCTGATAAATGCATAAAAGCCTTTATGCTAGTGTAACTGAGGAGGTATGAATTGAAAGTGGGAACATTGGGGAGGTGGGATTTGTGTGAGGATTCTAAGGCTGCAATCGTAAGCACATTTTCCTGAGAGTAAACCCCATTGAACAAAATAGGACTTACTTCTGAGTAGATCTGGCTAGGATTGTGCCCTAAAACTTTTACCTCTTGATAGCAGAATTTTGTTTTGAAATGGTATCATCATACAGTCTTGTATCAAGCTACCTCTCTCTCCCCCTTTCCATTTCAGTTGCGCCCATCAACAGCGCTACAACCAGGCAGCCCCTACTCATAGCATGGTTGTCGCCTGGCCAAATTGCCCGTTAACGTTCTGATCCCTTATTGCAGTGATTCCCAAACTGACCTGGGTCATGACGTTCCCGCAGCCTCTTCTCCCTGGGTGCTGCCATCTTGGAACTCATGAAATCTCATGAGACCCAAGGTGGCAACGTCCAAATCTAATGAAATATCTTGAGATCCAAGATGGCAACACCCAAATCTCAGTGAGATTCAGTGAGATCTAAGATGACGGCACCCACGACTTGTGAGTTTTGGGCACCGCTGTCTTGGACCTCATGAAATCTTGCAAGATTCAAGATGGTGGCACCCAGGGGAACAGGTAAGCGGGGGTGACTGGGGAATGTGCAGGTGGGATGGGTGCGCACACTTTGGGAACCCCTGCCTTATTGCCAGAAGGCTACTTTGATAGCGAGGCATGTCTGCAGACAGTTGGGGAATGGTGCCTTCAGACTTACTAGCAAGAGGAGGAGAATCTCCTGCTGGTACAGCATGCAGTCTGTAGAGGTGGGAAGGACATGTAGGAGCAGACTTCCAGGAACCAGTAGTGTTTCACTGTGCAAAATGTCACTCTGTTTAGGAAAGATAAAACTTTCCTAAACAACAGAAGACCGAAACTTGTTGCTGGACTTTTCTCAAAGTACGTCACTGACCCTGCTAGCTCTACTAAGGCCATCACGGGCAGGTTCCTCATTGATGTACCATCCCACTCACATCAAGCGGCAGCTTGCTGCGCACAGAAATCCGGTTGCATGGGCACTCACTACTAACAAATTATTTCTGCTGACTTGCAATATTGGACAAGTCTGCTTATGGGGAAGGCTTTGCACAGTGGGTTTGCTGCAAGAAGGAGAACCATCAAGTTGGCAACCTTTAGTCTCAAAAGACTCTGGTATCGCGCTCTGAAAGGTGGTTCTGGAACAGCATCTAGTGTGGCTGAAAAGGCCAATTCAGGAGTGACAATCCCTTCCACACTGGGAGCAAGTGCAGTCTGTCCCTGGCCTGTCTCCCTGGCTATGGGCCTTCCTTCTTTGCCTCTTAGCCTCAGACTGTTGGCCAAGTGTCTCTTCAAACTGGGAAAGGCCATGTTGCACAGCCTGCCTCCAAGCGGGCCGCTCAGAGGCCAGGGTTTCCCACTTGTTGAGGTCCACTCCTAAGGCCTTCAGATCCCTCTTGCAGATGTCCTTGTATCGCAGCTGTGGTCTACCTGTAGGGCGCTTTCCTTGCACGAGTTCTCCATAGAGCAGATCCTTTGGGATCCTTTGGGATGGGAGAACCATCATGACATTGAAAAAGTGTTCACTGTGGGCCTGCAGTCATGTTCTATGAGTCTATGAGTTCTATGAGTATTGAACCATAAATGAGTCGGAGAGAAAATGAGCATGTCCAAGGGGGCAGGCTGGGGAGGAGAGCAGCCTACTAGCCAAAGAATCTTTTCTTTGTCTTTCCCAGATACTTTCCCAGAATCTTTCAATATCTGGAGCTGGGCCTGAACTGGCACATTAGTTAACCAAACATGAACGCCTGGCCAAAGTATGACTTAATCTTTACCCAGCCCTTTCTTTGGCAGCCCACACCACTACCATTTCAAAAGCAGCCCCCGCAATCTGAATTGAGTACTTTTCTGGGTTCAGAGGGTGGAAGGCTGCCTTTCTTGTTTGGTGACTGCCAGTTGCACAGAGTCGTAATTGCACCTTTCCCAAGGGGGGGGGGCATAAGAAGGTGACTCTCTACAAGCCATTGGGACACTGTCACAGCAGCATAGTGTCTGCTAGCAGACATGTGAGTGGCGGTCAAGGTGTTGCAATATAATTCTCGCCTAAATGCACGCACACACAAATCCTGCCAGGATGTCTTTTATCCGCTGCTAAAAAAGAATTTTTTGTATTGGCAACCTTCAGTCTCGAAAGACTCTGGTATCGCGCTCTGAAAGGTGGTTCTGGCACAGCGTCTAGTGTGGCTGAAAAGGCCAATCCGGGAGCGACAATCCCTTCCACACCGGGAGCAAGTGCAGTCTGTCCCTGGTCTGTCTCCCTGGCTATGGGCCTTCCTTCTTTGCCTCTTAGCCTCAGACTGTTGGCAAAGTGTCTCTTCAAACTGGGAAAGGCCATGCTGCACAGCCTGCCTCCAAGCGGGCCGCTCAGAGGCCAGGGTTTCCCACTTGTTGAGGTCCATCCCTAAGGCCTTCAGATCCCTCTTGCAGATGTCCTTGTATCACAGCTGTGGTCTACCTGTAGGGCGCTTTCCTTGCACGAGTTCTCCATAGAGGAGATCCTTTGGGATCCGGCCATCATCCATTCTCACGACATGACCAAGCCAACGCAGGCGTCTCTGTTTCAGCAGTGAATACATGCTAGGGATTCCAGCACGTTCCAGGACTGTGTTGTTTGGAACTTTGTCCTGCCAGGTGATGCCGAGGATGCGTCGGAGGCAGCGCATGTGGAAAGCGTTCAGTTTCCTCTCCTGTTGTGAGCGAAGAGTCCATGACTCGCTGCAGTACAGAAGTGTACTCAGGACGCAAGCTCTGTAGACCTGGATCTTGGTATGTTCCGTCAGCTTCTTGTTGGACCAGACTCTCTTTGTGAGTCTGGAAAACGTGGTAGCTGCTTTACCGATGCGCTTGTTTAGCTCGGTATCGAGAGAATGTGTGTCGGAGATCGTTGAGCCAAGGTACACAAAGTCATGGACAACCTCCAGTTCATGCGAAGAGATTGTAATGCAGGGAGGTGAGTCCACATCCTGAACCATGACCTGTGTTTTCTTCAGGCTGATTGTCAGTCCAAAATCTTGGCAGGCCTTGCTAAAACGATCCATGAGCTGCTGGAGATCTTTGGCAGAGTGGGTAGTGACAGCTGCATCGTCGGCAAAGAGGAAGTCACGCAGACATTTCAGCTGGACTTTGGATTTTGCTCTCAGTCTGGAGAGGTTGAAGAGCTTTCCGTCTGATCTGGTCCGGAGATAGATGCCTTCTGTTGCAGTTCCAAAGGCCTGCTTCAGCAGGACAGCGAAGAAAATCCCAAACAAGGTTGGTGCAAGAACACAGCCCTGCTTCACTCCGCTTCGGATGTCAAAAGGGTCTGATGTGGAGCCATCGAAGACAACAGTGCCCTTCATGTCCTTGTGGAAAGATCTGATGATGCTGAGGAGCCTGGGTGGACATCCAATCTTGGGGAGAATCTTGAAGAGGCCGTCTCTGCTGACCAGGTCGAAAGCCTTTGTGAGATCTATGAAGGCTATAAAGAGTGGCTGTCGTTGTTCCCTGCATTTCTCCTGCAGTTGTCTAAGGGAGAATACCATATCAGTGGTGGACCTGTTGGCTCGGAATCCACACTGCGATTCTGGATAGACGCTCTCTGCAAGTACCTGGAGCCTCTTTAGTGCAACTCGGGCAAACAGCTTTCCTACAACGCTAAGGAGAGAGATGCCGCGGTAGTTGTTGCAGTCACCCCTGTCACCTTTGTTCTTGTACAGCGTGATGATGTTTGCATCCCTCATGTCTTGAGGTACTCCACCTTCTCTCCAGCAGAGACAGAGGATTTCATGCAGCTCAGTGATGATGATCTCTTTGCAGCATTTTAGGACTTCAGCAGGGATGCTGTCTTTTCCAGGTGCCTTGCCAAAGGCAAGGGAGTCCAGGGCCACGTGAAGTTCTTCTAGGGTTGGTTCACTGTCAAGCTCTTCCAGCACAGGCAGGCACTCAATGTTGTTCAGTGCTTCTTCGGTGACTACATTTTCTCTGGAATATAGCTCAGAGTAGTGCTGCACCCAGCGTTCCATCTGCTGCGCCCGATCCTGGATGACCTCGCCTGTGGCAGACTTCAGAGGGGCAATTTTCTTCTTTGTTGGACCTAGGGCCTGCTTGATACCATCATACATCCCCTTGATGTTGCCCGTGTCAGCTGCTATCTGTATCTCGGAACAGAGCTGGAGCCAGTAGTCGTTAGCACATCTCCTGGCAGTCTGTTGGACTTTGCTGCGAGCAGTTCGGAGGACCTGCAGGTTGCGCTCGCTGGGACAGGCCTTGTATGCTGCTTGAGCTCTCCTCTTTTCCTCAATGACTGGTGTCAACTCCTCAGAGTGGGCTTCAAACCAGTCTGCCGCCTTGTTGGTCTTCTTGCCGAATATGGACAAGGCGGTGTTGTAAACGGTATTCTTGAAATGTTCCCATCTGTTGGATGCGTTTGCGTCGGCCGGGCCTGGAAGAGATTCCTCAAGCGCTTGTGCAAATTCCTCCACTTTTCTCTGATCCCGGGTCTTGCTGGTATCAATGCGAGGTCTTCCTTCCTTTTTCGTGTGATACAGTCGCTTTGTTTGCAGTTTCACTCTGCTGCACACCAGGGAGTGGTCAGTGTCGCAGGCAGCACCATGATAACTGCGTGTGATCTTGATGCTGGGAAGGCTGGAGCGTCTGGTGAGGATCAGGTCGAGCTGGTGCCAGTGCTTTGATCTTGGATGTCTCCAAGAGACTCTATGTTGGGGCTTTGTGTTGAAGAATGTGTTGCTGACACAGAGACTGTGATGACAGCAAAACTCTAGCAGTCGTTGGCCATTTTCGTTCATCCTCCCAGTGCCAAACTGACCTAAGCAAGTGGGCCATGAACTGTTATCAGCACCAACTCTAGCATTGAAATCGCCGAGGATGAACAATGGCTCTTTTACAGGGATTTTCTTGACAGTGGTGGCCAGGTCATCATAGAATTTGTCTTTGGCTTCTGCTGGAGACGACAGAGTCGGTGCATAAGCACTGATGAGAGTGATAGGTCCTGCTGATGACTGGAGCTGCAGGGACAAAATTCTTTCACTTCCCACAGTAGGTGGGATGATGGATTTCAGCAGGGTATTTCTGACCGCAAAGCCAACGCCATGTTCCCTGGTTTCATTTGGTGGTTTTCCCTGCCAGAAAAATGAGAAATTTCTCTCCTTGACAGATCCGGAATCTGGCAGCCTAGTCTCTTGAAGGGCGACGATGTCCATCTGCAGTCTGCTCAGCTCCATGTCGATGACAGCTGTTTTGCGTGCGTCGTCTATTTCTTGCAGGTCATCAGAGAAGCCAGGTGTCATTGTCCTAACGTTCCAGGTGCCCAGCTTTAGGGCAGTAGTTTTCTGTTTTCTGTTGCATGGTGCAGAGTTGTCGATCCGCTTGTCGGTTTTCACCCTAAACCCCACGCACCCCATGAGGTTAACGGACCGTGGCGAGGCAACACCTTACTGGCTGGGGACTGCCCAGCTTAAGGCGGGCGGTAGCTGCCCAATGAGATGCAATGATCTCTCCCACCGTCGGAAGCAGCCCCTGGCGTCATGCTCTACGCCAATCGAGCAAAGACTTATAACCGGTAAACTGCTGCTTCCCGTGTTGTGCCGACGCCGTATGGCGAAGTTGGAGTGTCCTCTCCAGTGCGCGAAGCCTGGGTAAAGAAGGTATGGAGGATAGGCTGTTACCCATGCAGCAAATCCCCCCTCTCCACGTCACTGGAATGGTCCAATGGAAAGGCAGAAGCCAATACGGTTGGTTCCAGCGGCGTCGCAGGAGTTGCCAGAACGTGCTGTGTTCAGCCATGAACTGCCTAAGGGACTCCGGCTCCTGATTTTGCCTCGAGGTTGACTCCTGAAGCCTTTTCCAGAACTGGATGCAGCCACAAGGCAGTGGAGGTTTGAGGTCAGAGTTTCCTTCTCTTAGATGAGCTGCCTTCCTAGGCTGACGAGTCCCATCTACCCGGTGGCTGTTTAGTCGCCTCTTACGACAAGTACAGCCAAACTGAGGGCCTATTCTTAGCCCCCAGCCCCCAGGGAAACAGAAAGAATTAATGATACAAGTACACGGTCCAGATATTTTTTGTGAAGCGGGGAGAAAAAAGCCAAGTGGGCTGAAATACAAATACAAAGGCAAATACAGTTTGAATGCACAGAGGTGTCTGTCGCTATAACGCCATTCAAGTTTGTAAACTTTTGAAGCAATTTTCTTTCTTTCTTTCTTTCTTTCTTTCTTTCTTTCTTTCTTTCTTTCTTTCTTTCTTTCTTTCTTTCTTTCTTTCTTTCTTTCTTTCTTTCTATAAAAATGGTGACTCCTTTTAACGTCGTTGAGCATCATCATAGTTACGGCTTGGCAAATGTAGCACTGGATTAGCTTGAATGATGGTTGGTGGGGGAAAATTTGAGAGGGGGCAGCAATGGGAATTTTCTGTTTGGAGAAAAAGGCACTGCCAAAAAAGTGACCACTTTTTCTGGGCACAGGTTTTACCGTATGGGCAGAAATGAACTGGTGTCACTTTCCCCAGCATGGGGATGTAGCGGTAGGGGAAGGGTCATTGTCTTGTTGTCGTCGTCGTCTTGCCATCTAGTGGCTGCTCACATTGGTAGGAATGCCAGGTTAGAACCCTGGTGCTTGCAATATGGTCTATGTTTATCTTCACACCCAGGAACTGCTAATGCTTACCTGGAGATTACCAAAGTTTAGCATCTGTATCTGTTTTCATCTGTCTGGAAACATGTCAAGTACGGTGGGCCTTTGGTACCTTCGGTATTCCAGGATCCCTAAGGGCACAATCCTAACCCCTTATGTCAGTGCTTAAAGGCAATGCAGCTCTGAGGCAAGGGAACAAACACTCCCTTACTTTGAGGAGGCCTCCGTGAGTGACACCCAACTGCAGGATGCAGCACACGTCCCATTGGCACCGCTGTGCCAGGGCTGGAAAGCACTGACATAAGGGGTTAGGATTGAACCCTAAGGATACCAAATTCTGCAGATAATTAGCTGCTTTGAATGCCCTTTGGGGAGATAAAATGTGGGCGGAATTTAGTAAATAAAATAAATTAATTAAACAATTACATCTGTGTTTGGGCCTCAGAGACTTCCCCACATGACTGGAAGTGCCTTCTGGATGCATCTGGGACACAACTGGGAATTTTTGGCACAAACTGGATGTGCCTTCTAGACATGTCCAGAAGGTTCTCTGAGGCCCTCCAGCCAGATACTGAAATCCTCAGATGCCAAGTCCGCGGATTAGGAGAGTGCACTGAAACATCAAAGGACATCGTGAACGTGGGTCCACGTTGTCTCATTGTGGCTGCTAAGGATTACCTTGGGGCAAGGGAACAAATGTTCCCTTACCTTGAGGAGTCCTCCCGCAGCTAATATTCCTCCCTGGGAGATAGTATAGCCTACACTGGTGCCACTATATCACTAAACAGGACTTTATTTAGGATTGGGCTGTAGGACTTCCAAAGTGGAGATTGTCCCTCTGCAAATACCCCAGAGGAGGCTAGTCCATTCCAAGCCATTCTCTTAATGGAAGCATATATATATATGCTGGGAAGGCAGCTCATCTGAGAGAAGGAAAACTCTGATCCCAAACCTCCACTGCCTTGTGGCTACATCCAGTTCTGGAAAAGGCTTCAGGAGTCAACCTCAAGGCAAAATCCGGAGCTGGAGTCTCTGAGGCAGTTCATGGCTGAACACAGTCACGTTCTGGCAACTCCTGCAACGCCGCTGGAACCAACCGTATTGGCCTCTGCCTTTCCATTGGACCATTTCAGCACCGTGGAGAGGGGGGATTTGCTGCATGGGAAACAGTTTGTCCTCCATATCTACTTTACCCAGGCTTCGCGCACTGGAGAGGACACTCTGTTCCAGAACACTATTCAGAGCGCGATACCATAGTCTTCTGAGACTGAAGGATGCCAACAAGATGACTTAATATATACTAATGTAACACTGCACTTACGTATACTTAATGGAAGTATATTGGGTCTCAATACATTGTATAGTAGCACTCAAATGGATTTAAAGCGAGCTATGCAAGTACAATTCTATCCCAAGCTTATAGTCATGCTTTACTGGAGATAAGCCACCACAAGCAGAGCAATAGATAATGGCTTTTTCCTGTGCTTTCCAGCTGGGAAAAATGTAGTCAAGTTTAGAAGCACTGTGGCCCGGTGCTGTTTCTAATGTTGACCCTTAGTGAAGAAATTGGTTGCTCAGCACCAAATGATAGAGAAAGAAGTTCTGCCTGTAGGGAACAGGAAAAGGAATATTTTTTAAAAGTAAAATGCCAGAGTTTATAGTCATAATTGGCTGCAAGGAAAGGATTTCTTTGTGAGCTTGAAAAGTATACTAAAATAAAGGAAAAAAAAATACATAGCAGAGCCAGTAGCTTCTGAGCTACAATTCAGGAAAAATCAGAGTCTTAGGGCCCAGTCCTATCCCAACTTCCAGTGCTGGTGGAGATGCAATACAGCCCCAAGGCAAGGGAACAAATGTTCCCTTGCCTTGTGGAGGCCTCCAAAATTACTGTCCCACCAGAGGATGCAGCACACACTCCATTGGCATGGTTACGCCAGGGCTGGAGAATTGGATAGGACGGAGACCTTATTCTAACAAACATTATGAATAGCTTACCCTAAATTATTTATTTTATTTTATTGGTAATCAATATTAGACATCTATCCCATCTGTCTTTTTAAATCTTCAAAGATCAATTATTTTCCTTTAACATAAATGAACAACAATTCCATTTACCAATGTGATTTTTTTTTCTGCTAGCTGTACAGCAAGTGTTCACTTAAAGCTGTTGATCATTTTGTGGAAACTGCAAATGCAAGTGAAATGACTTGTAATGAACCCAATTTTCCTGCGGGCTAATTGATATGTGTAAACAAGAGTTTCGTTCCTACAGTGACCAGAGTTTCTGGTCACTGAAACATCACCAAACTTCTAAATAAAGACCCCAAACACTTCTAATATCAAACATTGAAATAAATATGAGCTGTCTGGGCTGGAGAAAACCCATGCAGACATGGAGAGAATGTGCAAACTCTACACAGACAGTAGCTGGTTTGTCACGATGCCTCAGTTTGAAAAGCCCTGCCTCACCGGTTTTCTGTCATTCAAAACTGAATGACAGACCCTGCTAAAGCAGTTTTAAGTATAACGGATTTCATAGGGGAACTAAGTATGTGCTTTTTAAAGTGTACAATTTTGGGTGGATGGTGTCCAAACTTTTCTAGCAATCACTAAGATCAATCGAACGTTAATTCATTGTTTTTCTCTGTCTTTTTTTTAAACAGAAACTCATCATACACATATTTGCACGACTTGGTGAAGAGTTGGACATTATTCTCCAGTAGAATACTGAAGACATAAAATAATTCACACAATGAAGTCAGTAATTCACATGTTTATCATTTTTCAGTTGAATTAAAAAAAAAAAGAAGTTTCTTGCATACCTTGTGGGTGTCCTCCTTGCTGTAGAATTATGTTGACTTTGGGACTGGTCCTCCATGAATCTGGTGGCGCATCAAAAGTCACATATACCCTGACCTGGCAGCAGTAGCGTAACCAGAGGGGGGCGGCGTGGTACGTACCGCAAGCATCACAACACGCAGTGTAAGCAGCCCCCTCCCATTCGCTGTCGGAACCATTCGGCGTAGTGATGTCACTGCCCAAAATGGCTCTGATGGCGAGTGGAAGAGACTGCTTATATAGAGTGTTGCGGAGCCTGCTGTACTTACAACACCGCCCCCCTCTGGTTACACTACTGCAAGGCAGCGCACCAGGCTCCATCACTCCTCCTCGCAATCTCTGGATTCAAAAAGGAAGAAGGGAGAGGAGAGGAAGTTTTGAGCTACTCTAGCTCACCACTCTTCTGTCTTCCACACTTTCACTTCCTGTTTGAATCATGGAGCGGTGGAGTCAGGTGGAGGAAGTAGCCACACATGCATGTCTACTGATGAGTCGGCGAGTTTGTTTTAGTCCACTTTGAAAGGCGGGCCAAGGGAACACAACACCATCAGAATGGTCCCCATCCAATGAACATGAAACTCCACAGACGCACCAGAAGGCACCCCCACCATAGTAAAAAGGATAAAAACAGAGACTTGAGTGACTAATATAAAGTGAAACTTTTTATTTTAGTCTTGTAAAGTTGGTGGATCCTGATACAGTGGGTGGTAATGTGCCCACTTTATGTCTGTGCCAATCCTTAACTCAACTATAATGCTTTATGCTTTTCCATTCACTACAAGATCTAAATAAGCACTTTATCCCCCAAAATTATTGAACAAGATGAATGGATAGAGTCTTTCTCACTTGAGCCATATGAGAATTGTACTGATGCTCTTTAGGAGCAATCCTTACAATATGGCCCTTGAACCAGTGGTAGGCGGTGTTGCAGGCTAAGAGAAGGTTGGCAACCTTCAGTCTCGAAAGACTATGGTATAAGCCTACAGCACCTGGTATTCCCAGGCGGTCTCCCATCCAAGTACTAACCAGGCCTGACCCTGCTTAGCTTCCAAGATCATGGTATAAGCCTACAGCACCCGGTATTCCCAGGCAATCTCCCATCCAAATACTAACCAGGCCTGACCCTGCTTAGCTTCCGAGATCATGGTATAAGCCTACAGCACCCGGTATTCCCAGGCGGTCTCCCATCCAAGTACTAACCAGGCCTCACCCTGCTTAGCTTCCAAGATCATGGTATAAGCCTACAGCACCCAGTATTCCCAGGCAGTCTCCCATCCAAGTACTAACCAGGCCTGACCCTGCTTAGCTTCCGAGATCATGGTATAAGCCTACAGCACCCAGTATTCCCAGGCGGTCTCCCATCCAAGTACTAACCAGGCCTGACCCTGCTTAGCTTCCGAGATCAGACAAGATCGGGCATGTGCAGGGTAACAGTTGACTGCACCTGCATTCCTTTACAGGCAAGGCTACATGATCAAGATTCCTATATAGAGCAAGAGTGCCGTTATCATTGTCTCCTGCAAGGGCAGGGAGATAACAATTTTGATCCCCTTGTATCGTTTTCAGAGAGGAAGCACGGACAAAATGTCTTTTCCCCAACCCATTTGATCAGTGGTTCCCAAACTTTTAAGCACTGGGACCCACTTTTTGACACTGTATCGGAACCCACCTGGATACACTCTATCCAGCTACCAGCTAAGGTACACGTGCCACCAAATGGCGCAAGGGCTGGGAGAGAGTGGTAGAAGGGTGTTCTGGAGACGGGGAGGTGGATTTTTGGGCAGGAGAGGGCAGAACGGGGGCTGGGACAGGCTGGGAGGGGAGCAGGGATGGCGGAGCAGGCCTCCGCCATATCCTAACCCCTTTCCTGGGCCTTGCGGCATTACACCAGGGTTTTTGGATTTGCACCCATAAAGGGCAGGCTGGGGTTTTACATATAGTTGCTACCCAACTATATCTACATTATATGCTATCCAATTTCCCGAGTAGTGAGAGATTCTAGGAGCAGGAATGCTGGCTTTGGTTTCCATTTTCTAGCTCAGTACCTCTTGTAGTGGCTCAGCAAAACATGCAAGTCAAATGCATCAGCAATGTTGAAGTTAAAAGGGAAGCAAACTGGCCTGGTCGTACACACACATCCTCCCTGTGCCTTCCTACACTGCAGTTGTTCCCTAACTGCCCTTATCATTTATACTCCTAGGACTGTTTTACCATCCTTATCACTCTCCCATTCAAAGGGCCTCTGAGCACCCTCTCCACCTTATCAGAACATTGCTGGAAAAGCCTTGCTTGTGCCCCCTCGGCCCGTGGGCCTGGGCCTATTTGCCATCTCCTCTGTGCTGCTGCCTGTTCCCGTCTGATAATAAATTGAGGAATGGATTCTGTGCCACAACTAAAATGGAGCTGCCCAGAAACTCTACACATCAGCATCTACTTGCTCTGTCTTGCCTGACGGGAGCAGAGCAGAGGCAGCCGCGTGACTTTTGCGAAACTCTTGCTTGCCTTGGAGCCTGGCCAAGTTCAGCTGGAACAGGTGGCTTGCTTTCAATGCTAATTGTGTTAACAAGAATGTTCCTTGGCCCTGTATGCGCCAAAGGGGATCCATACTGATAAGTGTATGTGAGCCCAGTGGTGTAGCAAAGCACTAAGTTTTACAGGCACCTGAATGCACCTTGCAAGTGGCCCTCCCTTCCCCCTCCCCTTCAGAACCATTCTGGGCAGTGGGGGCAAAGTGGAAGTGAATGCCAGAGAAGACCCAGTGAAGAGCTGAATGCCATTTTGCTCTCATTACCCAGAATGGCTCCAAAGGGGAAGGAGAGGGGCTGCTTGCATGTTGCATTCAGGTGCCTGCAAAACTTAGTGCTTTGCAGCCCCTCTACTACCCCACTGTGTGAGCTAACATGCTAGAAAATATAGTTGGGTACACTTGTAGGGAAAAAAGCCTTACAGGACAATCCAGTGGGAAGTTGTTTTAGAAATCCCAATAGGAGCACAAGAGTGGGTCTTGCTCATCTCTCACTGGGACTTTTGCAGAGGAGCGCTTGACTCATCACATGTGGAAATAGTCACTCTGCCCATGTATTTATCTTCTACCAATGGTTTGTATCATTTGGCAAGCCCATTCACCTCCATTTTGCTCCTCCTGCCCAGAATGGCTTCAAATGGGAGGGGGACATGCCACTTGCATGCTGAAGTGAGGCTCTCTGCAAAACGTAGTGCTTTGCACGCCCTCTAGCTACGCCACTGCACTTAGTGAACATTACTTGAAGAATAACAGTCTACGGATATCTAAAATGTGATGCTTTTTGCTCTTGTGCCTGATGAGGTGTGCTTGCTTACTTTTTGGTGAGTTCTCCAGGCATTCCACTATCCTAACAAGGCTTAAAATCCATTGTGAAGATGGGAGAATTCTCAGTCACAGTCTCCAAAACAACATGGAGTGCTCAAAACGTCTCCAATTAGACCCTTGGAAGTTCCTCTTTGATGGGAAGGATTCTTGGGTGGCCTGAAATCTGTGCTGCATCAGCTCTTCAGAGTAGAAGGCATCAGGAATGAGGGACGGCTCGTCAACTGTCCCCAAAATTGCAGCTTATTGAACCACTCAAAGAGCTCAGAAACGAAAGACAGCATCGCGGCAGAGCCACCACGGCTCTGTAATTGTGACCATTTAGGGGCTCGCTGCACTCGTAAACTTTGTTCTCAAAGCAAGCTGGTGATTGCTTCAACCTGATCAATTGTTACGACGCTGGCTGGCACTGCGGGGCCCACAGATATAACAACGGAAAGGAACATTCTGACATGAACAGCTGTTTCTCCATTGATTTCCACAACAGAAATGGCCTCACTGTCACTTCAACGTGTGCTGACAGTGAAAAATGCTCAGTTCCTGATCAAATAGTCGCAAGTGAGCGACTTAGTCAGCAAAGTTCTTAGTTTTGTGACTCAGAGTATGAACCTTGGGGGCTTGTACTGCTCCCCTTCAATATGGAAAGAGCATTACCATTCCTGAGTTCTTCTCCAGCTTGGATTTTAATCGGACCTGGAAATATCTCTATTGCTTACCTGGTGGCAGCTGTTGTAGCAACTGTGGCGATAGTGATGGCGGCAGTGGTGGTGATGGCAACATTGACAGAAGAAAAGATTTCTTTCCTTCCCTTCCCCCCCTCCATTCCCTCCCTAGTGTCTGGAACATTGCTATGGTGGCATTCTTGGTGACAGGAACCCTGGGAAATGTACCTGTCCCAGAGTGCCTGGTTTTGAATGTGCTGGAGGGATGGGAGAGGCTGAGATTTGGGGGTTTGCAAATGCTCATGCTCAGTGGCGTAGCTCGAGGGGCTGCAAAGCACTAAGTTTTGCAAGGAATCTCACTGCACCGTGCAAGCGGCCCCTCCCCTTTAGAGCTATTACGGGCCGCTAGAGCAAAACAGAAGTGAACGCTTCCATTTTGCTCTAGTGGCCCAGAATGGGCTCCAAAGGAGAGGGGGAGAGCTGCTTGCACGATCCAGTGAGGCTTCCTAAAAGCTTAGTGCTTTGCACCCCCTCGAGCTACGTCACTACTCCTGCTTTTTGACTTCAGTTTTCTGCCTGCACTCTGCCTGCATATGCTCGTTGTTCTCACTGGGAATCTTTCTCTTTACCTGTATTCACAACATTTTCTCATTAGTGTTTCATCACTAAGCATCATTAACATATTGGTTACTTTCCCTCCAACTCTGTTTCCACATTACTGAGAGTTAAGGAATGCTTCCTTCTGCACCCCTAGCCGTCCATCTCCTCCCGCTCTGGAAAGCAGTAATGAGAATTATTATTAGTATGATTCATTACCCCTAATCTGCTGTTTCCCAGCCAGACTGCTGGATTTTATATACAAACCTATATTAAGTGATTGCTTTGTGTGAAACACTGAATCCAGCACTTTACTAGAACCCAGGAGTTGCCTCTGTGAGCCTGAAAGGAGGCTGAAGGAATTCTTTTTTCCTAACATTTACTGCAGGGCTTCCAAAAGTTTGCATTGCAACCCCTTAGGGCAGGGGTGCTCAATAGGTGGATCGCGATCTACCAGTAGATCGCGAGGCAAAATGAGTAGATCGTGGAGTGCCGACCCCCCCTTCAGGTGCCTCTGGGAGGAAACGCCGGGAGTAAGGCCCATTGTACTCAATGGGGCTTACTCCCAGGTAAGTGTGGCTAGGATTGCAGCCTCACAGCCTAATCCTAGGCATGTCTACTCAGGAGTAAGTCCTGTTATACTCAGTGGGGCTCAAGGTACACCAACATACATTGTACACATAAATGTTATATGTTATGATGGCGCGAACATTGTAAAAAAAACTCTGGTAGATCTCCGGGCCTTGCTGGGTTTCAAAGTAGCTCTCGAGCCAAAAAAGTGTGAGCACCCCTGCCTTAGGGTGTCACCCCACATTCACAGGGACAACTTAAGATGTCCATGATGACCCCTCTTATCTGTTCCCCCAGGTACACCCATCACGCATCTTGCAAACTCTCATAAGATCCAAGATGGTAGACTCCAAATCTTGCAAGATTTGAGCATTATCATCTTGGATTTTGTGAGATCCAAGACGGCCACATCCAAATCTCAGAAGACTTGGGTGCCAACATCTTGGATTTCATGAGATGCAAGACGGTGGCGCCCGGATGACCCGAGAGGAAGAGACGGAGGGGATGTCATGACATCATGAGGTCTCCTCGGGGTAAGGGAACATCAGTTCCCTTACCCTGTGTAGAGCCCCGGCAGCCCCTATGGGTCTACTCACAGCCGCACCAGCTATTTAGCTGTTGCAGAACCAAGGAGACCTGTGTTGGGCTCTGAGGCTCAGAAGGGGATCTGGTGGCAGCCTCTGAAGTCATTCTCCAGCCCCCTCCCAGGTTGGAACCTGGTTCTGTACTTGAGTCAAGATGGGGTTGAAAGAGGACGGGAAGCAAAAGCAAGAATAATTGAAAAGTTTACATTCTAACTCCACTGGACATCTGGGTGTTACAATAAAAGATTTTGTTCAAATTAAGGCAAAGCAGTTATTTCTGTTTAAACATCTCTGTGCAAACTGTATTCAGGATGAAGCGATCGGCCACCATTCTGGAGAGAGTGGGGCAGGCTTAAATCCCTGCCAATCAATGGGCATTAACACACTTAGCTCTGTGGAGACAGTGGCCATTTTTGACCGCATCCTAGACCTGGGTTGCAATGCTGCTGTACTTTGGCATAGCCTTTAGTTCCACTAGTTACATATAAAGGTGTTTAAACATGTTGAACCAAGCGTATGATTCCAGCATTAAACACTATTTAAATAAAAGATCTATTTACCAGGGTTGGATAATATTTCTACAGAAACATTTACTTAGCTAACGACTTACTTTCATGTGGAACTGAATTCGCACATGTATTCGTTCTTTCATTTTCATTCACACCCATCTCATTTTGGCTGCAATTATCGCATGCAAATTTCAATTGTAAAGCTTCACGCAGACTGTCGAAACACAGCAGTTCAATCTCCCAAATACCCCACTAGTGGAAACTGTATTTCCATTCCATGGAACTATCATGATAATCAATGTGAGGGGAATCATTCCCAGCCGTCCATTTCCACACACCCAACAATATGTTACACTCCTGACTGTAGTCTATAAAAAAGAGCATTTGATCAGGTTTCATTCAAAATGTTCCAGTTCATTGGGGCAGATTTAGCCCCTACCCTAATTGTGTCCCCAAATAGAACTAGTTACCTTCATCCAGATAATAAATTATTGCTACATATAGAGCAGGGGTGCCCAAACCCTGGCCCTGGGGCCACTTGTGGCCCTCGAGGCCTCTCAATGCGGCTCTCAGGGAGTCCCTAGTCTCCAATGAGCCTCTGGCCCTCCGGAGATTTGTTGGAGCCCACTCTGGCCCGACGCAACTGATCTCAGCGTGAGGGCGCCTGTTTGACCTCTTGTGAGAACTGTGGGATGAGGGCTCCCTCCACTGCTTGCTGTTTCACATCTGTGATGCAGCAGCGGCAGCAAAGGAAAGGCCAGCCTTGCTTTGTGCAAGGACTTTTATAGGCCTTGAGCTATCACAAGACCTTCATTCCTTCATATAAGTTCATCTTTAATATATTCATTTATGTAAACTTATGTAAATTTATTCAAATTTGAAATGTAAATTAATTCTTTTTTTCCCTGGCCCCTGACACAGTGTCAGGGAGATGATGTGGTCCTGCCAAAAACTTTGGACACCCCTGATATAGAGTAAAGTAGGGCATGCAAAGCAGGACTGAATAAAAAATGGGAGGGGGGAGAAGAAAGCAACAACAACAACAGTATTTATATACCACTTTTCAACAAAAAGTGGACAAAGCGGTTTACAGAGAAAAATCAAAGAACTAATGGCTCCCTGTCTCAAAAGGGTTCACAATCTAAAAAGATGTAACACCAGCAGACAGCCACTAGAAAAGACACTGCTGGGGTGATTACAACCAAAGTGATTACTGGGCTGGGGCACCTCCCGTATGAGGAAAGGCTATAGCATCTAGGGTTCTTCAATCTAGAAAAAAGGTGCCAGAGCAGGGACATGATCGAGATGTACCAAACTATGCAGGGGATGGATAGAGTGGATAGAGTGATGTACTTTTCCCTTTCGCACAACACCAGAACCAGTGGACACCCACTAAAATTGAGCATCAGGAGAGGTAGAACAGATAAAAGAAAATGTTTCTTTATCCAGTTTGTAATTAATCTGTGAAACTCCTTGCCACAGGATGTGGTGATGGCGTCTGGCTGGCCTAGATGCCTTGAAAAGAGGATTGAATGGTGTCACAAGAAAGGGTTGATGTCCCTGGAGCAAGTGGCAAGCAATCATGTCACTTTCTCGCTGGTCCAGCTCCCAGTAGGCTGCTGAGGGCTGGTTAAGTGTAAAGAACCACCCCTTTGGTGAGAAAGAGGGCTTGATCACTCCACCTGGAGATGGATGCCTGCCAGGTCGCACCTGAGAAGGCAGGTAGCAGCTCTCAAGCTGTAAGTGTAACTTTTGGTGAAGGGTTAGGAATTTGGTTGTTTTTTAAGAATTATTTTGAGACTGCTATACATTGTCTAAAACTATGCTAGAGTTTTAAGTGTCTTCTTTGTACTTTTGCATATTTCTGTAACTTAAATTCCCAAATAAAACTGTATATATTTACAGAAGTGTTCCGTTGTAGCACAGGCACTGAGCTTTGAGATATCTTTGCATATTTGGCAAACCTGGCAGGCACACCTGCAACTGCGCACATGCTTTGTTGATATGTTGAGTGTTGAAAAGCCAGTGCTCGGGAAAATAGTAGAAGGTTATAGAAAGAGCTAGCCTTGAAAATGTTATGAAGAAATCATATCTATGGAATGTGTTTGCAGTTGAGCTAGAGAGCCGGCTGGTTACAGCCAGTATGAATCTCAGCATCCGCTTAGAAATTTCCCTATTACGTAGCCTTATATCATGTGTTTTGAGACTTAATAAAAAGCTGGGTCAGGAGCTGGGAGACACTGCACTTCTCCCTTGATTCCTTCCTGCTCCTGCTTCCAGCCATTCTGCATATCTCTGAAACCTGTGTCTGTTGTCTAATTCTTGCCATGGCTTCTCTGCCACACCAAAGCAGCATCTCAAGCTGCTCCTCAAGTAGCACTGCAATGCTACATTCTGTGGGGTATATGAGAGAAATGGAGATGTATCTAAATTCAGCCTTGGCCATAGAGCCACTACCGTATAGACACCCTGTTTACGCTGCTGTGGGACCCTAGGGCCTCTGGCCAGAGCCAAGCTCCAGGTTGGGTCAGAAGTTGCTTGGTGTTAAGTAAGAGCCCAATCCTGCGCTTGGCAGCATGGCTCCGTGCCGCCGAGCACTGTCACCAACTTGCTGAAAATGTCTCAAAATATTTCCTGTGCAAAATATTTCCAATGTTAACGTACTTAGTTGTCGTGAGCAAGTTGGTTTCCCCTTAGTCTCAGCTCAGCCTTGTAATGCATGAATAACAACAGGCTATTGTGAGAAAGACAGAGAAACTCTTTGAACACATGAAATAGATTATATAAATAAGCAGAAATAGCAGCTAATAATAGCAGTTAATTTGCAATGCCGGTCTTTACAAGAATTCCGTCATTGTACGGCGAGCAAACACAGGTAGAACATTTGGTCTTTTCATCTATTTTAAAAAATAGTGGAGAAGGCTTCCATAATTTTTGATACATTGGAACCTTTGCAGAATGATGAAATCTCTACATATTTATTTCTGAACATTTGGAGAACCAATTACAGAGGAAGCTTGAATATTCTCTTGCAACTTTTTTTCAAAATGAAGAACACAATTGACTTGGCAAAACTTTCTCTGGCTGCTTACATTCCCTTAATTGAATCCTTCCCCCTCCTTCCTTGCCATGTCATTACACTTTAAAAGGAGTTATATCAATAAACTATAATGTATGTTTCTTATGGAACAAACAGTGTAAAACACTGTGGGGGGGGAAAAGAACAAGCAGAGGCAGCGGTTTGAGGTATTACTAAATAATGTGTGCTTCATAATTCACCAAGAGAATTGAGCAATAAGGCAGAAGAATAAATGACACGCAATCCAATAAACCAGAACTAATGGTATTCTCCTTAATGGAATTACTGTATTGGTGGGTTTCAGCCAAGATGTTTTTGGCTTTGCACAGTGCTGGCTTAATTAGGGGTATAATAAAGAATAAAAACCATGCGCAACCAGAGGTGCCCATTATGTGTGGAACAGACCATAAAATAACTGCTCCCCACTCAGGACTTGGAAACAAAGGCGACCCACTGACATTATTTCAACCAGGGGGTGTAACATTCGCTTCCTAACAAATGAAAAACGTAACTGAATACAATGCTTTTGGTTCGTTTCTTACAGGCAGAGGTGGGTGAAAATGGTTTTATTTTTGCACAGATTTTGGTGTTAGAAGTGCAGAAAGCGGTGTTGTGTGTTTATTCAAACTTTATATTACAATTATAAATTATGATCATTTTAAAAGTGTACTAGGTCGGTGATATAGGTGGTATAGAGTCAGCTGATGTAGCCACAGTCATTATTCATGACTTCAGGCGTTTGTCTCGCTTCCACTGCCCAGAATGGCTCCAAAAGCAGGGAGACGGTGAGGCTCCCTGCAAAACTTAGTGCTTTACACCCCCCTCTAGCTATGCCACTGAGTGCCAAGTTCAGATCCTGTTTTAATCATTTTTGCAAAGTTTTATAGATCTCTTTCAATTATCTGAACCCAAATATCAAAAGGGTCAGTTTGATCGATATCCTGGATAGACCAGAATAGCCAACCTTTCAACCCTTTAGCAATTGAGGAGGGAATTTCAGCAGCTGAAAGGTTGATCAACCCTTTTAAACGCATGGGAATGTATATCTCCCACCCCACCCCCCAATGTGCCACAGACTTTGAACTATAATTTAATTTGCACATTATGGGACAGTTGAAATAAACCTAATGAAATAAACTGCCTTCCTTGTGATTACGTCCTGGTGCATGAAATAAGTGACTTAAAAGCGCTGATCAGAGTATTGTCTGAACTGGCCCCAAATGGATTACTAAATAGCAATTGAAAATTGACGCTTTAAAAAAAAAAAATTGTCAAATAATACAGTAGTGAAATTGATGTTCCGGAAAGTAAATGTTGCAATCAGTGACCAGAATCAGCTTTAAAAAGTAGTTATGGTTAATGCATAATGGAAAAAAATTCTTCCATAAATAGTATTGTGGCTCTCCTTGCAATTCCATGTTTGTTCTCACTAAATAACAGTGGGGGGATTTTTTTTCCCCCAAGCCTACGAAGATTCTGAGTCACAAACGTCTCTTCTTGAGATGTACTAATTAATGACCTACAAGGAAGAAAACAGAGGGGGTGGGGTGGGGGGAGGTGATCGATGTCTGCATCCTGTGGCAGTCAAGTTCAATTATACCCTGAAACTTGGAAGGAGCAATGTTGCAAGGTAATTATTCAGTGCCACACATTTCATTTATTCTAGATTAGACTGCCTGTAAGTCAAATTTTCCTTTCCTTTGAAATCGGGTTGATTTTCTTAAGGCAAACACGACAAGCCCAAGTTAATTAGCAATAACGGGTAAAAATGAGCCCCTAAATGACCTTTAGAGTATGACCTTTCCAGTCTTGGGGTTTGGTCACACAGAGGCCCTTTCTTTTATTATGCCACAGAGGGGCTGCTTGCAGCACAACTCTTTTTCACACTGCCAGGATAATATGAGAAACCCAGGACTACATGGGAGGAGCTAAGCTGCAGGGGGTGGAGCCATATTGTGGAACTCTCCCACACAGCACTGGGGTTACATATTATTCCTGCTGAGTAGGAAGACTCTACTCTGCAGCAGAAACCCCACCACCAGTGTCACCTGCAGAGGAAGCCATAGAGCCCACTCTCTTCCACAAGACCAAAACAATCGTTATGACATAGAAGCATTTGTGTTCTGTATGCATACTCCATTGATAACAATGGTAACTCCATTGGCTCCATTCATGCTCCACTGGTAACTCATACTTGGGTTTTAAGCCAATTGGACCAACTGCTCCCAATTGGGTCACACACCTAAGGACCTTCCACACTAAGGTAATCTACTCTTGTATGCTACTATTGAATGCAAACTGATATTAACACGTGCTTTGATCTATTTGGTCCATTATCTTACATTTTTAAGTGCACACGTTGATGGTTTTCCATTCTACCATTGTGATAAGTCTATTAAATTTTATGGATATCTCCAAGAGTCTACAGACTCCGGCTCTGAAGCTGCACCCCTGCAAAAAGATGTTTCCAATTGGGCCCCATAGCCCCTAAGGCCGGCCCAGATTTAACTAGTAATAAAACTTGTGTTTGAGTTTTATTAGTGTGTTATTTAATTAGTGTGTTTCAGTGCAATACAATGCTGCTTATTAAAATGGCTCATAGTCATTTATAATACTTTCTAGGACCTTAATCCGCACTGTACCTGCTTCCAACAATTACGAAGCATATACTGACACTTTATAAATGGAAGGTTGTATCATATATCCAATATTTTTTTTCCTACATGAAAATAAGCTCCAGTCTTTCTTGTGATGTGCCACCTTGGAACGGATTCGCTTCCGAACACGGCTAGGGTGCCCAAGCATTGTAAAACGTCAGGTGGAATGGCAGTAAAAATTATTTCTCTGAGGATTTCTGTTTGCTGGAGACCCACTACTTCAGCTTATCAGAGACCTGAATACCATGTTACCTCAAGGTGCAGTCCATCCATCCCAATCCCCTATCTAATCCCATTGTACACAAAGGAAAGGAAGGTGAAACAGTCAAATCCCATGACGTTCTGTACACATAAGGGGTGGCGCAAATATGACCTTCTGGTTATCAGCAGTACAGTTTGCAAAGGAAAATGGACTCCGAATGGCTCTTAGAAGGTCATGGAACCCAGACACATTCTAACATCTGCTATTTGGCAACAAGTTATTTCTAGCTGAGATTTTTGTTTCCTAACACTCATGGTTAGACTGGAACAATTTAGCATTTTTTTTTTAAAAGGCAAATCTAACACACTCCTAGTTGTTACACCTGCAGAAAATAATTGCCTTAGATTCAGGGACATTTACTAAGAGATCATTAAAGATGATATCAATAAGGGGCTGTGTTCAGCTCTGGAATAAATGTACCAATTCCATCTCTGATTCCTTTTCATCTGCTGTACTGATTTTCAACCTTTTTCATCTCACTGCATATTGATGAGGCACTAAAATTGTCAAGGCACACCACCAGTTTTAGGACAATTAACCAGGCACACCATGTGTTGGTAGTGCGGGGACCACATGCCCCCAATGGTCCTACTAATAACAGATTTTTTTCCCAAACACCCATGGCACATCTGTGGACCATTCACGGCACATCAGTGTGCTGTGGCACACTGGTTGGAATTAGCTGATCCTGATCTAATGTATTAGTTTAAATTCAGTGGCATTTCTTCCTCACAAATTGGATGGATTTTTATTACCGGAATCATGCAATTTTGTGCGCAAATAACTGAAAAAAGCGCATATCATCAGAGCATCATCGAGACTCTTGAGCACAGTTCCATTGGCAAAGGAACTTGAAGTTTCACTTTCTGTACTTATGTATTCGGGGGGGGGGGGAAATTTCCAAAGCAAAAGGAATGAGAAGACAGTTCCCTGAGCCAGACCAACTCATAATTAAAAAAAAAAGGCGTGCAAGCAGCCCTTCCCCTTCGCAGCCATACTGGACTATAGGAGCAAAACAGAGGCGTTTGCCTCTTCTCTGCGTCTTCTCTGTAATTCGCCTCCATTTTGCTCCCATCACCCAGAATGGCTCCAAAAGGGAGTGGCTGCTTGCACACCGCTGTGAAGCTCCCTGCAAAACTTAGTGCTTTGCACCCCCTCTAGCTGCGCCACTGGGTACCATCCATGTCTCTGTTCTTTTCTACTTTAGATTGTAAGCCCCACAGGGCAGAGACCTGTCTTGTAAAACATATGCACACTGATGCCACTATAGAAATGAATAACTTTTCCCCCAGTCTCCATAGTTTTCTGCTGTATCCTTTATTAACACGGTGGATTTCGCAAGAGGTCACCGCTGTTCACACCACGCAGAGTGCTGGTCAAGATGGGTTTTTCAGAGTGCTGCATGTCCATTTTAAACAGTTTTGCACCATCTGAGGTCTTGCTGTGTAGCAGTGACACAACTCTAAAAAGTATGGTGCTAAAAGCCTTCGAAAAAGCATGTATTTCAGTGTGGAAATACAAAATTTATGAATGCCGTGAATGCAGCTTAGAAAGCAGAACAAACAAGCGCAAGCACCAGGCTTCTGTGTGTATGAGCAGACGCTGCCCCCCTCCCCATCAGTTGGACGTGGCTCTCTCAAGCCCACCTCTCAGGTTGCTGAGAGGGGAACCTCAAGATCCTCTAGTCTTGCCCTCTGGGAGGGGAGTGTGCAGCATTCACTCTGCACCCCTTCCTTAACACTGCAGGATAGAAAGAAGAAGCAGCCCAGAAATGGCTCTCCATTGCTTTCCTGGACATGATGGGGGGGAGGTCAGGAATGGGGAGGGTGTCCTGGATTCCCCGCAGCCCCATTTGGAGTGGTTCACCACCAGCCTTCATGGGGGGAGGGAGAGACTTTTCCCCTGGATGGGGAGAGCCACAGCCTGGAGTTTGTTTGGAAACAGCCGGAGCCAGTGGCATAGCTAGAGGGGGTGCAAAGCACTAAGTTTTGCAGGTGCCTGAATGCGCCATGCAAGCGGCCACTTCGCTTTGGAGACATTCTGGGTGATGGAAGCAAAATGGAGATGAATGCCAGAGAAGACCCAGAGAAGAGGCAAGTGGCTCTGAAGCGGAGGGGCAGCTTGTACAGCGCGGTGAGGCTCCCTCCAAAACTTGGTGCTTTGCACCCCCTCTAGCTATGCCACTGGCCGCTCCCTGAATCCAGGACACCTCCTATGCAGAGCCAGCTGGACTTGCTTCCTTCCCCTCTGCCTGGCTGTCCCAAGACTGTGGGGAAAGCCAACCATGCTGTGGCACTCTCTGTCCTTGGCAAGCAGGGGAGGGATTCCTCCTCTCAGGCCTGCCACGCCTGGGCTCTCTCTCTCCCTCCCTTCCCTGGATCTTGGCATCTGCCTGGCCTCGGTTTCCTGCTTTCAGTTCACAGGTGACCGCGTGACCCGAGTCGTGCTCTGCCTCTTGTTAGGAAGGAGGGCTGGATGCCAGCACTCTGGTTCAACTGATGATGATGAAGATGATGATGATTTTATTTTGAAAAGATCAGGCTGCCTTGCTGCGTTTCAGGGTTATTTATACGCATTGCCAGGGAGTGGAGCTTCTGCCAGTCGATGACTCACAGGGGGAAACGAGGCCCCTTCCGCCTGGGCAGGCAATGAGCTGCTGAGAGGAAGGAGGCCCTTGGAACACCGGCAGGGAGCCATCCCGCAACCCCGACCCGCCCTGCTCGTGGGAATCCCGCGTGCCAAGAGACAGCAGCAAATACTCAGTAACTCATCCGGATTAATTAATCCGGATTAACTACCACTGTGGTTCAGTCGGGCAAGGGTCTCTCTCAGGTGCATGTAGGGCCAGCGGGGGGGGGGGAGCAGATTCCCAGCAGAGATCTGTAGAATCTTGGGATCAGTGGCGTAGCTGGGGGGGCAAAGCACTAAGTTTTGCAGGGAGCCTTACCGCAGCGTGCAAGCGACCCTCCCCCCTTCGGGGCCATTCTGGGCTGTGGGTGCAAAACATACGCCTCTGTTTTGCACCCACCGCCCAGAATGGCTCCGAAGTGGGGGGGTGGGGGGGTCGCTTGCACGCTTCGGTGAGGCTCCCTGCAAAACTTAGTGCTTTGCCCCCCCACTAACTACGCCACTGGGTAGTGCCCCCGCCTCGCCCACCATTCTAGTACTCCTTCCTCTCCCCCGCGCAGAAGCAAAGCTCCTTATTCCGGAGTCACTAATCCGGAATAACGAGCACTCTGTTTCTGCCTTGGTCACGACTTGATTAAGGGGTGCCCGCCCCAAGCATCTCTCAAGCATCATCCCAAGACAGCCCAATTCTATCCACACTTTCCTGGGAGTAAGCTCCACTGGGACACAATGGGTTTTACTTCTGAGTAGGCGTGCACAGGGTTGTGCTGAGAAAAGGTAAGCCAGTAGGGTGCCCTCCCCATTTCACCATCTGATCTGGAGCAAAAAAATAAAAATTAAGGCTACAATCCTGTGCACACTTTCCTAGGGAGTAAGCCCCATGGACTTCAGTGAGACTTACTTCTGAGTACCCGTACCTAGAATTAGGTGCTGTAATTAGGTGCTGTAAAGGTGCAGAGTTTCTCCAACTGTGGGTCAGGACCCACTAGGTGGATCGCGAGCCAATTTCAGGTGGGTCGCCATTCTTTTCAATGTGCATTTCATTATTAATGTATTAGATTTGCTGCTACCTGTAGGCGATGCAACTACATGTTGTAGGCGATGCAACTACATTCGGGGAAATGATACAGATCTGTGCTTTGAGCAGGCTACTTGCTTTTAACAATGCTAGTCAATGGGGCTTACTCGCGGGTAAGTGTGGACAGGATTGCAGCCTTTGGGATTCTTGGGGAATTTTTTTTTTTTTTAAACAGTTCATCAGCTGTTTGGGAGAATTAGGAGGCTTCTTCTTTACTTTAAATGATTTTAACTTATGGTAAACTTTTAATTTACTTAATTAGCTCATTAGCTCACAGGTGTGTACCATTTGATCCTTGCTGTGTGTATGCAACCCTTGGGCAGAAATTGCTTTTAATTTGATTTTGTCACAGGGTGGGGGAGGCGGTGTTAAAAGTTTCCAGCTTGATGATGTCACTTCTGGCCAGGATATTATGGCCTCTGGTGGGGCCTGGCAAGTGTGTCATTCCAAAAAGTGGGTCCCGGTGCCGAAAAGTTTGAGAACCACTGCTGTCAGGCTCCAATCCTAGACCCACGCTTTCCTGGGAGTAAGCCCCTCTGAAGACTCCGGGACTTCCTTCTGAGTAGTCAATCGGAGGCTTTGCGCTCAAAAACACAAGGGCGACAATCCTCTCCGCACTTTCCTGGGAGTCAGCCCCATAGACCGCAATGGAATTTACTTCTGAGTAGACACGCTTAGAATTGGGGGGGGCAGAGTTGAATGTTTCCCCCCCCCCCTTTTCGGGCACGCTGGAAAAACCAGGCACTTTCCGAGGGCGCGCCCAGCTGCTCGCCGCTCTGCGGGAGCATTTTCAAGTGGCGCGCCGTTCCGCAGGCCGCCCTGCTGGGAGCGGAGGCGGGGGCCCCGCGCGCGATTCCCTGCTGATTGTGACGTCACAAAGCCACACAGGCGCGCCTGCCCCCCTTCCCAGCTCAGTCCGCGGACGGGCGCCCGGGTGCCTCCTCCGCTCCGCTCTCCGCCCGGGAAATTCCGACGGCGTCAGCTCTGCCCGCCCGCCCCGATGCTGGGTCCGGACAAGCTGCTGGGGCCGCCGCCCAAGCTGGACAGGTACGGGAACATGGCCACGGTGGGCGACCTGAGCCCGCTCAGCGCCAGCATCCCGGCCACCCGCGTGGAGATCTCCGTCGCCTGCAGGTGAGGAGGGGCTTTCCTCGGGGCCCGCTGCTTCTGGGGCGCCTGCACAGGTGGGGGGGCGCGGACCGACCACGGTGTGATCCGATCCTACTCGGGAGCAAGCCCCCTTGGCGCCCAGCAAGGGCTCCACAGCACGGCCCCGGGCGTGCGAGCCTACTCGGGAGCAAGCCCTCCCCACGGCTGCCCAGCAAGCCTCGACCCAGCCTACTCACAAGGAAGCCCCACTGTGGTTCGCAAGAGTCGGCAGCCCAGGCGTGGAGAGGGGGGGGGTGTGCCCCACTGGTGTCCAGCGAGACTTCAGCAGCTCCAGCCTCGGCGTGCCTACTCCAGAGTCAGCCCCGTGGGGCCCATCAGCTCTGAGGCTGTGCAGTCCCATCCACTCCGAAGCCCCCTTGACTTCAGGGAGATTTGTTTCAGAGTAGACGTGCCTGGGCTGGGGCTCTTCGACAGCACAATCCTAGGCGTGTCTGCTGGGAAGTGTAAGTGGTGTGGAGTTGCTGTTGGGCTTTTACTCCCCGGGAGAGTAAGTGTGTGTAGAGGACTGCAGCCTGAGGGCTGCCCTCCTGTCTTGACAAAAGCACCTCTGGTGGGGGCAAAGGTGTTCTTTTGCCCCATGGTGCCCCCTTTCCCTTGGGTAGGGGGCCCAGGCGTGGTGGGGAGTGGATTGAGCCCTCTCCAACTGTGGTGACCCCCCCTTATCCCTGGTCACTCACTCATGCACACACATACATAAAGATCTAGGCCCAAGAAGAAGAGGAGCAGCCCCCCCCACCTGTTCCAGTGAGTGATCCACTGGTGGTACTGGTGATCTCCACCCCCACCCTCTCCAGGAAGTTAGTGAGGTATATACAGTCTCTTTCCTCCAGGCAATATAGAGAAGAGAGTGAGCCTGCAATCCTGTGCATGCCTTCCTGGGAGGGGGGGGGATAAGCCCCATTGACTCTAACAGAGCTTACTTCAGAGCTGATATGCACAGGATTGGGCTCTGGTGTGTGTCTATGGCTGTACAAACACTCAGGGCAGCTGACACCCATTTGTGTACTGTATCCCGTGAGGTTTGCATTGCCATAAAGAGGGCCGAAATACCAATGCACTGAGAGTGGAAAGCAGAGGTGTGGGCCAGAGGAAGGGGGAGGGGGTCTGAATTTTAAAATACTGAATAACAACCTTTAAGGAACAAACACACCCTTTCTAACTTCCTAACTATGTACTTGGGGGAAGGGAGTGGAAAGGTCTGTTTTCCTTTCTCTGCCTCCCGCCCCCTAAAAAGTTGCCAAATGCCTTTCCCCTGTGTGGGTGCCAAGAGGGAACAAGATAGATGAAGACATTCCGCTTCACTGGGTGTAGCAAGCTGGGACTTCTCTCTCGGATGCCACTTGTGGTGCCAGCTGGGTGGTGCAGTCATCTATCCTGTCCAGCTCTTGCAGGGAGTTGACTGTGGGAGTCCAGGGTGTGAAATCTTGCTCTGTCCATCAGAAATGTCTTTCCACTGGTGCTGCTCCCTGGGTGAAAAAGTGCTTCGCCATAATTTCTTTTGCCAGAGTTGCTCCTGGCGCAGGAGAGAAGCTGAGCGGGCAGGCAGACCTTCTCTGCTGCTGTGGTTTCTCCAGAAGATACCAGTGATGTGGAAATTCTTTTGGTGTGTCTACAGTACTTGGCTTCAGAGGGGATCAGAATGTTCCCCCTTCTGTGATGGGTGTGGGTGGGAAATCCGCTTTCCTTTGTGAGGTTGCTTTGACTGGGATCAAGATAAGAAGTATTCTTTGATCCACTCTTTGATTCCCCCCCCCACAGATGTGTAAGGCATAGAAGACAGAGAGCCCCAAATCAAAACATCCTGTATCCTACAGTCTGAACAGGGTGACAATAGGGGAAAAGGATGTCATTTGTCTCCATTTGCTGGTGTGAAGAGAAGCACAAAAAGGGGTGAAGCATCAGAAAATGTGCATTTTTTTCCCCTACAAGCTGGACATGAGGCTGTAGTTATTATTATTTTTTCTGCAGAGTCTTTAAATGTTTTCCAAGCTTGCGAAATATCTTTTCCTGCTTTGTTTTGGGAATAGCTCAAACGAGAGTTTGTGAATAAGAGGCTGAATACTCAGCTTTCTTAATGACAGCACCCTGTTCGTTGTGAAAAGAAGGAAGTGGTAGGAAAATGTCGGGCCGTTGCCACAGTGAAGGGTAAAGTGTGTTCTGGTGGTTTACTCACGGAGGCAAGCATGATAGCGGCAAGATTTCTTAATCAAGAAATTGGTTTGTAGCTCTGTTCGGGCCAGCAGCATAGCTAGACAGGGGATGAGAAGGAGCCAAGCTGAATTGCATGATCCCTAAGTGGTGGCGTAGCTGGAGGGGGTGCAAAGCACTAAGTTTTGCAGGCGCCTGAATGCGCCATGCCAGCAGTCCCTTCCCCTCTCCTTCAGAGCCCTTCCAGGCAGTGGGAGCAAAATGGAGGTGAATCAGATATTTGATTTTCTCTGTAAACTGCTTTGTGAACTTGCGTTGAAAAGCTGTATATAAATACTGTTAATAATAATAATGCAGGGAGGCAAATATCTCTGTTTTGCTCCCCTGCCCAGAATGGCTCTGAAGGGGACAGACCACTGGCATGGAGCATTCAGGTGCCTGTAAAACCTAGTGCTT
>NC_089827.1:4635000-4642500 GCF_035046505.1 Tiliqua scincoides
CAGGTAGACCACAGCTGCGATACAAGGACATCTGCAAGAGGGATCTGAAGGCCTTAGGAGTGGACCTCAACAGGTGGGAAACTTGGCCTCTGAGCGGCCCGCTTGGAGGCAGGCTGTGCAGCATGGCCTTTCCCAGTTTGAAGAGACACTTGGCCAACAGTCTGAGGCTAAGAGGCAAAGAAGGAAGGCCCATAGCCAGGGAGACAGACCAGGGACAGACTGTGTGTGTGGAAGGGATTGTCACTCCCGGATTGGCCTTTTCAGCCACACTAGACGCTGTGTCAGAACCACCTTTCAGAGCGCGATACCATAGTCTTTCGAGACTGAAGGTTGCCAATACAATAATTTGTCTCATCCTAGGAATGATTTAGCTCTTTGCAGAGCTGCTTTCAAGACATTTTATGCAATTTCCTAAGAAAATGGATGCAGAATTGGAATTAATGTTCCAGCTCGATGTGACCACACTAATAGCAGGAACAGCTTGTCTTACTGTTCAGAGTCTAGGATGGGGTATACCAGCTCCTAAGCCAACACAGAGTGTTGCAAAGAGAGAAGCTGAGGCAGTATAACACTGAAAGTGCCAAAAGATGTTTTGGATGTGACTAGTAGTGCGGAATGGAAGCAACTTGCTTTCACACTTGAGGCTTAATTGATATTCTGTTGGCGTTGATGAAGGCATTCTGCCAGTACACGATCTTTTAAAAATTACTCTCGACTCCTGAAGAATGTGACACAGTTTGCCTGTGTTTCGCCATCTGAGTTTATTATACTTGAGCTGTAGCCCTATGTGTGCCCTATGGATTCCGGGGATCCGTTCCCAGATCCCCCACAGATGATTAAATCTGTAGATTGTGGTCCAGTAGAAGCTCTGGAGGCAACCAAGACTTTACTCTGAGGCCCATAGAGGCCACACACAGCTCTATGGGCCTCAGTAAGGTTTTCCCGTCAAGTCTAGGAGACTCAGCCCTGGATCCAGGAGCGATGGGTTCGGGATCCCCAGTAGGTCAAGACCGCAGGTTCTGAATCTGCTGATAAAGTGGACTCACCTGTATTTACCGGACAGTAAACCTCGTTTAACACAATAGAACTTCTGAATAAAAATGCCCAGGATTTCACTGTTGTTCCTTGTCTACGGGGCATTTATTTTATATATTATACTGCAGTTTATCATGTTTTCTTAGGAACTAAGGCTTTTGTGGTTGGAAGTATCCTAGAACAGGGGTGCCCAAACCCCGGCCTGGGGGCCACTTGCGGCCCTTGCGGCCTCTCAATGCGGCCCTCAGGGAGCCCCCAGTCTCCAGAGATTAGTTGAAGCCTGCACTGGCCCAGTGCAATTTCTCTCAGCGTGAGGGCGACTGTTTGACCTCTCGTGTGAGCTGTGGGATGAGGGCTTCCTCCACTGCTTGCTCTTTCACATCTGTGATGCAGCAGTGGCAGCAAAGGAAAGGCCAGCCTTGCTTTGTGCAAGGCCTTTTATAGGCATTGAGCTATTGCAAGACCTTCATTCATTCATATAAGTTCATCTTTAATATATTCATTTATGTAAACTTATGTAAATTTATTCAAATTTTAAATGTAAATTAATTCTCCCCCCCCCCGCCCCTGACACAGTGTCAGAGAGCTGATGTGGCCCTCCTGCCAAAAACTTTGGACACCCCTGTCCTAGAATGAAGAACTCCTCCTATATGCTTAAAGACCCAATTTTACATGTTTTCTGTTCATGGAGTAACTTGTTAGGGGTATTGGATGTGTTGGATGCTAAGGGCCCAATCCTATCCAATTTTCCTGCGCTGGTGCAACCATGCCAATGAGGCATGCTCTGTATCCTGTGGTGGGGAGGCTGTCACAGAGGGCTCCTCCTTGTAAGGGAACATTTGTTCCCTAACCTGGGTGCTGCATTGCGGCTGCTAAAGTGCTGGAACGTTGGATAGGCTAGTGCCCTAAGTTCAGAGAGTCATGCTAGGAACTTACTTTTTGTGAATTACCATCCAATCCTATCAAGGGCCTATGGCAGTGGTACTCAAACTTTTCCGGCCAGTGACTCCCTTGACCCCCCCGTAGCTGTTGGCCATGACTCCCCATCGTGTTCCTGAGGGTTGGAAGTGACATCATTAAACAGGAAGTGGCCAGAAATATTAACTATATTAATATTAATTATATTAATCATATCATTAATTAAATGCAGATCTTAAATATATATTATTAATACACAGCAATATACATGCTTCGTAAATGATCAGCTGCTGATCACTGTTGGAGACAGGATGCTGGAGTAGGTAGATTTTGTCTGGTCCAGGAAGACTCATTTTTTTTAACTTTGTAAGCATACCAATAGAATTGTTTTATCAAATGAACTTTGTGAACAAGCAGTCTGACCAACATTACACCCACCCACCCCTGTAGACCCCAATCCAACTAGTCATTTCTCCCATTCTCCTTGGATAGGACTGAACCCTTTATTAATTTAATTAAATTTTTCCAGCAGCTGGTGGGGAAAACAAAAATAACCTTGAAAATATATCAGAGCTGATAAGGGTTTGGTTAGGAATGATGTATAAGCAATCCAAACACATTAAAATACAATAATTAGAACTTTTTCTTGGTAGATAGATTATTGGGGCTATAGAAAGCTTTTTCTTACTTTGATTTAATCTGAAACGCTCATAAGATTAACCGTTATTTGAAACTCTGCTGGCACTTACATGCCTTTAGTTCTGCATAAACCTTTATTGCTTAAAACAGTGTTTGTGGGTTGGGACCCACTCGCAAGCCAATTTCAAGTGGGTCGCATAGGACCTAGCTCAGCCGCCACTGAAAATACAGAGCTGAAAATCCAGAGTACAGAACTGCTGAGCAGGGCAGGCTCCAGGTGGGAGAGAGGCATGGGGTTTTGCCCTAAATAGATGGGAGGGTGGGACACTGGAAAGGCTTCTGCTTCGACTTCTAAGCTAGAATGTTTGAATTCCAAGCTATGCAAAATAACAGCTCAGGCACGCTGGGAAAGGGGATCTTTGACTGATCGTGGCTTAGGTATAAAACCTATATGGATGGTGTCACTTCCAGCCATGACATCACTTCTTCTGGTGGGTCCCAACAGATTGTCATTCTAAAAAGTGGGTCCCAGTGCTAAAATGTTTCAGAATCACTGGCTTTAATCTTTATTGCTTTATAAGTTTTTTTTTTTTTAACTTTCTCATTGGTGTATCATAATTTGTTTCTATTCTTCTGCATTGGCTATAAAGCCAAAATATGGTACACACTACATCTAAGATGCAGGTTACTATATTCCTGAAGAACAAAACAGAGACATTCCTTTCAAATGGGAGACATAGAAGTAGAGCCCCAAATGGTGAAAATGCTTCCAAACTAGCTAGAAAGCTGAACTTTGTACATCTGTTCTAAGCCTGAAAACAAGGCCTTTTTTTGTTTCTAATGGTCCAAACTGTAAACATGAAACTATCCGTGTTGTAGAGGATGAAGTTTGAGCTCAGAGCAAATCAAATCAAAGATGTGAACGTCATGTTGGTACGTAGTGTTGAACTGTGGGAGTTTCCATGCACTTTCACATGTTGAACCATATCTGATTGGAGGGCAGGTGGAGAGAAAATTTCCAGTGACAGACTGGAATGTACAGTGTATCTATGTTTGCAGAATGCAAGTTGTGTTTACTAGCTATTGTGCATGCTCTGTAACTCTTGACTTACTGTTCAATAATATTGTTATATAGTTATATATACCACCTTTCAGAGCGCGATACCATAGTCTTTCGAGACTGAAGGTTGCCAACTAACCTAGTTATATAGTTATATATAGTTATAGTTATATAGTTACTTCAAAATGTGTCCGTCCTGCATTCAACCTTTGGACAGTTCAGCACCTCCTAGTTTCAAATGAGGGCAGGGCAGCCTTCCTTTCTGTGTGCGTTGATGGCGGAGAAGGTGTTCTTTTGTCACAACTGTTTTAAAAACTGGATGATCTGTGCTCCAGTACGGATCCTTTGCAGTACAAAGGCTGCAAAGAGATAATTTTTGTTAGGATTACGACATTGTGTGGTCATGGGACTGGGAGTTTACTGTATTACACTGGTGATGTTGCAAACACAATCCAGGAATTCTTGCATAATCACTTTTCAGACAGTTGAAATCATGATTCCACCAGCTGAGGAAATAATCTCATTTTCCCATCCGCCGTGTGTTCTACTTTGGCTGATGAAGAAAGTTGATATCCCTGAAACAGAAGAGTTTTTTTAATGTGGGATTGCTGATGTCTTTCCTTCATCAAATAAGTTACAATTTCAGGTTTGTTGTGCTAAAACTGATCATATGGAATGCTGTCTCATTGGGTGCCAGCCTATTTATTCCTCCTCTACCAAAGCTTGCATTGTGCAGGTTGGATCTAAGTTCAGAAGGTAGTTGGCTGTTTTTGGTTAATATACCTTTACTTATACTATCTTGATAGGCAAACAGCTCTTTTCTGTTTGCCAAATTGGGAAATTGCTCTTCAATAACTACATCTAGTAGATATCTAACAAGGGCATAAGAAAAGCTATGTTGGATCAGGCCAGAAGGGCTATCTAGTCCAGCATCCGGTATCTCACAGGGGCCTACCAGCTGCCTCTGGGAGGCACACAAGGAGAAAAAGGCACACATCTCTCCCACCATTGTGTTTTCACACCTACCCTCACCTCTTGCAACTGGTTCTCGAGGCCATGTTCATTTTGGAACTTCTATTCTTTTTAAATGCATCTTGTTTACTTCTGCTTAATAAAATGATTCACTTCCTCTTGCGTGTCTAGGCCTTTTTGCTTTATTCTGTCAATGTGACACACACACACACACACACACACACACACACACTCCTGTTTGTTCTGGTGTACGTAAGAAATGTATTTATTTAGACAATTTCTTTACCAGCTGTGGGGGTGTTTCCAGGGGATGGTTTGTACAATAACATTGTGCAACATTAAAACATCCTAAAACATCTTCTGAGGTTTTTACTGAATTTGCAGTCTTCGTTGTGCTGAAAATATTAGTGACTTCAGAACTATCACAGCCACACACAGTGATGTAAATATTTCTCTCTTCCCCTCTCCTCTCACCCCTATATATGTATATATATGTATATATATGTATATGTATATATGTGTATATATATGTATATATATACATATATGTATATATATATATATATATATGTATATATATATATATATATGTATATATACATACACATATATGTATATATATATATAGTGTGTGTATGTGTGTATGTACGTATATACATACATACATATATATATGTGTGTGTGTATAGTAATTCATGTATTTGTCAATTTTGGCCTATAAAATCTTATGCCACAGTATACAGTACATTTTACCTTTAAGGTGCCATCACCCTTTATTGTTTCTGTGACTAAAAAGGTTACCTTTTGGAATTTATATTTGTCATACCTTTCTAAAGAAAAAATACTATTTCTGAGTACTTGGAACTTCCAAACTGCAATAATTGTTGCTGTGTTGCCTGGTCCTTACACTGGTTCAGCATTTGTCTCGTCCTCACACTATTAGATACTGAAGTAGCATCCGTGGCAACACTCAGGCTGAAGTGCCAGCTGTAAGCTCTTCTAGGCAGAGAGACAGGTTGCCATGGTCTTAATTCTAAAACCTAGGTTAGATTCCTACGGTTTTATGTGGGTCTGCCCTTGAAGACTCTCCGGAAACTTCACCTGGTTCGGAGCAAGGCGGCTAGGTTGTTAAGTGGAACTCACCTATGCCACCTGAGTTTGAAGGTCTTCTCCTTTGCTTAAAAACAATATAACAATCATTAATTGTGGCATGTTAAAATTAACAGTACTCTAAAATTTAGGTCCGTATTTTATCAACTCATGTGTTAATCATAAGAACATAAGAACATAAGAACAGCCCCACTGGATCAGGCCATAGGCCCATCTAGTCCAGCTTCCTGTATCTCACAGCGGCCCACCAAATGCCCCAGGGAGCACACCAGATAACAAGAGACCTCATCCTGGTGCTCTCCCCTACATCTGGCATTCTGACTTAACCCATTCCTAAAATCAGGAGGTTGCGCATACACATCATGGCTTGTACCCCATAATGGATTTTTCCTCCAGAAACTCGTCCAATCCCCTTTTAAAGGCGTCTAGGCTAGACGCCAGCACCACATCCTGTGGCAAGGAGTTCCACAGACCGACCACGCGCTGAGTAAAGAAATATTTTCTTTTGTCTGTCCTAACCCGCCCAACACTCAATTTTAGTGGATGTCCCCTGGTTCTGGTATTATGTGAGAGTGTAAAGAGCATCTCTCTATCCACTCTGTCCATCCCCTGCATAATTTTGTATGTCTCAATCATGTCCCCCCTCAGGCGTCTCTTTTCTAGGCTGAAGAGGCCCAAACGACGTAGCCTTTCCTCATAAGGAAGGTGCCCCAGCCCCGTAATCATCTTAGTCGCTCTCTTATCATATGCAGTTGGCCCATATCTTGCACATGATCGACTTTGGCACATTCAACTTTAGGCCCGCAAACTAAAAACGAAAAAGCAGCAGTTTAAATACTGCGGGCAATTCCGCCCACCTTTCTACTTACTAAGTAAATACATGCCTGGAGGGAGCCTAAGATCAGAGGAAAAAAGCTGGTGTTCTCAGTTCCTGTCTCTGTAGTATTTACAGAGACAGTATGCATTTTCTGGATGTCATGGATTTTCAAGGCAATTTTGACTATATATGTGATTTTAGCTGTATGCGTCGACTCTGCAATGGAACCCTCACACAAGATGCAGGCCAACTATATCTAAGTTTCTTTTAAAACTAAGAAATGAATGTGGGTGTCAGTGATTTTTTTCATCCTTTACGTAACTACCAGCACAATCCTATTTCTTCCCCTTACCCCTGGGTTAGCTACCACTGTCCCAATGGGTCTCCTAGGACTTGCGCCACCTCCGGAAGTTGCATAAGTCTGAGGCGAGCGAAGCAGCTTGCAGCTGCTCTGTGCTACTCAGGGAACGGGCTACTTGGAGAACCCTACCTCCTGCTCCCCACCCACCCACCCCAGAACTGCACTCCACCCACCTTCCCCCTACCCCAAAATGCCTCCCTCCCGCCTCCTCCCTGCCTCCGCCCATCTCAGACCCCTGTGTTGGCTGAGTTCGGCCAACGTAACCCTCCCTCCCCAAGTTGGCGTGGAGACAGTCTCCTCGGGCTGGTGCGCGTCCCTGAGCTGGCCCAGCCGACTCTCGAGGAGTGTCATTTTTATGCCCTTATAAGGCATTCAGAGGGCTGGGGAAGCCTGTATTTTAATTCCAGCGAATTTGAAACATGAAATGGGATTTGCAGGTCTAAAAGATTCAGGAGTCTGACATACATCCTGATACGTTTGCTCATATTCGCAGTTTTAGTTCTCTGCAGGGGGTTCCAGAATGGAACCCCTGTGAATAAGGGGCAGTACTGTACTATAAACTTGATCTGCACAAAGGATGTATATATC
>NC_089827.1:4647500-4707500 GCF_035046505.1 Tiliqua scincoides
TTGCATATGTTGCTGTTCATTGTTGATTTTTTTTTGAGTGTGCGTGTGTATCTTACTGATGTGCTTTCTGTAAAATATTTTTCTTTTATAGTTTGGGAGAACAGAAGTAATCGACAATACTTTAAATCCAGATTTTGTAAGAAAATTTATAATGGATTACTTCTTTGAAGAGAGAGAGAACCTGCGATTTGACTTGTACGTTTATCAACATACATTTTTACATTGGTTGATAGTATTGAGACAGGGTGTTGATGTACCAGACTATAAATAGCTAGTGAAGTGAAAGTTGGAACTTCTTAACGTTGTAAAGATCATAAGTTAATATCGCAGTAAAATGTACTTGCATTCAGTTCACAAAATTGCTGTCACTAAGCTGTCACCAGGTAAGCTCATAACTTCAAACTTTTCATCGCTAAAATAAGATATTGGAATGATACGTGCCAATAAGGATGTTAATATTCTCATGGATGGTAATAACTCAATTTACAGTGTTAATCCTATGTGTGTCTATTCAGAAGTAAGTCCCACTGGGCTGAACCTTAGGCTCCAGTACTGTGCACACTTACATGGGAGTAAATCCCATTGAACTAAGTGATGCTTACATCTGAATAGACATGTATAGACTTTCTCTGTTAGAGTATTCAATTGAAATTACAGCCCAGTCCCAGTCTGAGATTTTGCATGATCCAAGATGATGGTACCCAAGGATAGAAGCCAGGAGGGACCAATCAATCAACAGTATTTATATATGTGCTTTTCAACTAAAAGTTCACAAAGCGGTTTACAGAGAAAAATCAAATAACTAAATGGCTCCCTGTCCCAAAAGGGCTCACAATCTAAAAGATGCAAATGAATACCAGCAGACAGCCACCAGAACAGACAGTGCTGGGGTGAGGTGGGCCAGTTACTCTCCCCCTGCTAAAAAAGGAGCACCCACTTGAAAAAGTGCCTCTTACCCAATTAGTAGGGGAAATAAGTTTGCACAGCGCCCCTGTGGCGCAGCAGCACACAGTTTGGGAACCACCGATCTTGACTATGTTTCTCTCAGAGTCCCTTGTTATGTAGGATGATTTGTTTGTTTGCTTTTTCACTCAGAATTTTGGAGAATGTCAGTGAGTTTGCCCCCAGGGGCTGAGCTAGGAAATCTCTCAGATCTAAGCCCAGCCTGCTGGCTTGATTACACTAGCTGACCAAAGCAACTACAAAAAACCCCCCTTGGTTTTACATGTATGTATTGTTCATGTGAACAAATTCAAATATGTGTTTCTTTTCATTGTAGGTATGACGTTGATTCAAAGAGTCCAAACCTATCCAAGCATGTAAGTACAAACTGATTGTACTTACGGTAAATGTGTCCGATGTATGGTTTAATGTATGTTTTAGGAATGTAGTATTTTTTTTAGGCTGCTTCATGCTTTCAACCAGCTCTGAGCCACTTTTAAGCCCTCCTTTGGAGGTTAAAAATGCAGTGTATAAATGCCCAGATAAATATATGGCATCATATAGTAGATTTTACAAAAAATATTTCTTTTCTGCATTCTCAGAGTCTTGCAAATTGATCATATAAACTTCTTCCTGAGGGAGATACTGGTCAGGTTCTAAGGCAGAGATTACGATACCAGTGCATCTCTGCAGGTTATGGCTGCTACAAGTTGTGAGGAAGGGAGAAAGAGAAGCCTAGGCAAGGGAACAAGGGAACTATCAGTGGCCAATATGTTACATCAGGGGTTCTTAGCTGGTGGTACGCATATTGTAGTAGCATTAGTAACGAATGCAAACATCAGTTGAGATGGCCATCTTGTCATTTTAAATTTCAGTTTAAAGTACATAAGAACAGCCCCACTGGATCAGGCCATAGGCCCATCTAGTCCAGCTTCCTGTATCCCACAGCGGCCCACCAAATGCCCCAGGGAGCACACCAGATAACAAGAGACCTGCAAGGCTTCCTGGGAATTGTAGTTAAGAACATAAGAACAGCCCCACTGGATCAGGCCATAGGCCCATCTAGTCCAGCTTCCTGTATCTCACAGCGGCCCACCAAATGCCCCAGGGAGCACACCAGATAACAAGAGACCTCATCCTGGTGCCCTCCCTTGCATCTGGCATTCTGACATAGCCCGTTTCTAAAATTAGGAGGTTGCACATACACATCATGGCTTGTAACCCGTAATGGATTTTTCCTCCAGAAACTTGTCCAGTCCCCTTTTAAAGGTGTCCAGGCCAGACACCATCACCACATCCTGTGGCAAGGAGTTCCACAGACCAACCACATGCTGAGTAAAGAAATATTTTCTTTTGTTTGTCCTAACCCTCCCGACACTCAATTTTAGTGGATGTCCCCTGGTTCTGGTGTTATGTGAGAGTGTAAAGAGCATCTCTCTATCCACTCTGTCCATTCCCTGCATAATTTTGTATGTCTCAATCATGTCCCCCCTCAGGCATCTCTTTTCTAGGCCGAAGAGGCCCAAATGCCGTAGCCTTTCCTCATAAGTACCACTAGTTCTGTGGCACCTCTCAAATCATATCCCTGAAAGGTCAAAAATTTGACGTTGTTCGTTCTGTTTAGTTTTATTTGAGACATGTTGTGGGGTGTGAGCTGGTTATTATGGTACTGCCGTTCAGTAAACCAACAGTTAAAAATGCCATCAGGAATTTTTCAAATGGAAAATGTTTATCTTTGATTCTGAAGCTGAATTCAGGTTGGTTGATAGCCTATGTGGCAGAGAAGACAAGGGAGTTTATTTTGTTGGCATTTGTATGAGTGGTGTAAATTATTCAGCTAAGGAATGATCACCTATGCAAAATGGAGTTTAACATGAGGCCCAAATGGGCCTATATATTTGGCTTCAATAAAAATATTGAAAGTGCAGAACTTGCTAGGGTTATCGGTATGCTTTTGATTTTCTACCTTTCCGTCCCTGATGTGTATTTATGTTACAACGTTTAAAAATCAAGCACACAATCATCTAAACTGACACTCTGTTGATGTTAACTAAGATGCTCAAAGCATCTTAAGAACAGTCGTCACCCTATGGACAGACCTTCCAAAATGTCAGGTGATGCCTTGTGGCATCACAGTTTACGATCTGTGCCGACATCCTGTTTGAATGGTGAGTTTCCATTTGATGTCGGTTTTGCTCTTCACGCTCCTGTTCTGAGAAACCTGACAGCCAGCTGTCTGACCCGCTTTCCTGGAATGAATGTCAATAGTTTCCCCTCTTTTCCCTTCCTCACACTACAGCACAGAAAGAGCCAACAACTGCTGGAATTCCTTCTCACCAAAGGGCCAGGGCAAGCTAGTGAGTCCCATTGTGGGTACGTAGCTTAGATAAGAGGAAAAAGCGTTCTTGCTTAATGGCAGATGCTGCTAAGTGGGGGGACTAGACCAGTGGTTCCCAAACTTTTTAGCACTGGGACCCACTTTTTAAAATGACACTCTATCGGGATCCACCTAGGTATACCAGATTTTTTAAAAAGGAAAACTAGAAGGAAATTTATTTATTTATAAGTGATAACCAGAAAAAAAGACCCTCAAACATTTATCTCCAAACATTTACACAAGCTTGCCAGCTACAGTATCTGATTTTCAGCCTCTGGGCTTGAGGCAATTAGTTATCTGATTTTTTTCCTTCACCCCTTGGCAACCCACCCAAAATCTGGTTGTGACCCACCAGTGGTCCTCTGACCCACAGTTTGGGGACCACTGGACTAGACTACAGCTGACATAAATACATGGATTTTAGAATTAGTGGATCTGGTGGCTCCCATTATCTGTAACACATGAACCTGCTACATTATTGTTTGATGCAGGCCGAATCTCACTGACTTTCTAATTTTTAAAATTATTCTTAGGTCCAATCCTGTTCAGATGCTGTGCCAATGATATGTGGGCAGCATCTGGCTCCTTGAGGCTGGCTGGGGGGGGGAGAGGAGAGTTTGATACCTTGGGGCTGCTGGCTGGCTCCTCAGGGCTGGCTGAGGGCTGGCTGGTTCCTCAAACCTAGTTTGGCAAGTAGGATTGCCAAGTATATCTTCCCAGCAGGGCTGTTGTGCCATTGCAAGTGATCCAACTGACAGCCAAGTAACAGGTGCCAAGAGGTCTGGCATGGAGTTTATAAAGCCACAAGGGCCTGGCTGGAAGGAGTAGGTCAGCAACCATGCCAAATGCTGCAATGATTTGCCTATTTATAAATTAAGTAACTGAAGCATATGAATAGAAGAGGAAATTAAACTGTATCAATTAAAAAAAATTATTGGGGCTTTATTAACTTTACAAACGGTTTTCAGGATTTCTTGGGACAAGTGTTCTGTACGCTTGGAGAGATTGTTGGGTCACAGGGAAGCAGATTAGAAAAGGCAATTGTGTAAGTATAACTTTTAAAAATTGATGCTAAACGTTCCTCTGTTCTCTGTCCTTCCAAAAAGTTACTAATGTTTTGGATAAGTGGCCCCTGGCATTTTCAGAGGTTTAACAAATGAGAATTCTAGACGAACAATGCTATCAGAAAATGACAAATTCTTAATCACTTGTGGCAATCTTGAACTTTGGTGATAGTGTATTGAAAGATAAGATCCAATCCAAGCATCTCATGTGGGTGTGGATGTTCAGAAGGGTATACAATTCACCTGGGGGCTGGGGATAAAAATAGGCCCTCAGTTTGGCTGTACTTGTCGTAAGAGGCGACTAAACAGCCACCGGGTAGATGGGACTCGTCAGCCTGGGAAGGCAGCTCATCTGGAAGAAGGAAAACTCTGATCCCAAACCTCCACTGCCTTGTGGCTACATCCAGTTATGGAAAAGGCTTCAGGAGTCAACCTCGAGGCAAAATCCGGAGCCGGAGTCCCTGAGGCAGTTCATGGCTGAACACAGTCACGTTCTGGCAACTCCTGCGACGCCGCTGGAACCAACCGTATTGGCCTCTGCCTTTCCATTGGACCATTTCAGCGACATGGAGAGGGGGGATTTGCTGCATGGGTAACAGCCTATCCTCCATACCTACTTTACCCAGGCTTTGTGCACTGGAGAGGATACTCTGTTCCAGAACCACCATTCAGAGCGTGACACCATAGTCTTCTGAGACTGAAGGATGCCAAGGACAATTCACCCTGAAGGGCCTCCTAGTTCAGGGATGTCAAACATAAGGTCCGCAGGACAGGTGTGGCCTGTGGAAGCTTTTTGTGTAACCCTCTGGCTCTCCCAGCACCACCATCAACTGCTCTTAGTTGCTGAGCTGTGCCCAGGATATAACTAGGATCAAGATTTGCATATTTTCTCTTCTGCCATTTGCAGCAAATAAGTTCCTAAATGAGAAAAAGTGCTTATTTCTGATCTGCTTAATGACATCACTTCTGGCCTGCAGCAGGGCATCATGAATGCTATTTGGCCCGCTGTACAAAATGAGTTTGACACCCCTGTCCTAGTTTATTTCAGAATATAGGCACGCAACAAGAAAAAGACTTCTGTTTCTCTGTAATCAGCTGACCTGAATGTTCCAGTGAGCAGTGTTATCCCATCTCAGTACTCTTTTGTTCTAGTGGAATTCCTGGGAAGAAATGTGGCACAATTATACTGACAGCAGAGGAGTTGAACTGTTGCCGGGTAAATGAAAATTTTGGTTTTCTTTTGCTGAAGGGTATAGTTTGATTTCTAGTTACCATAGAGATTGTGCTTCTTTTTGTGCTAGTTAAACCTAAGACAATGGAGAGCGCACATACAGTCTTTCAGGAACTGCTGGCAGGGTATGTGCCTGTGAAAGGGCTAGAGAACAACTATGAACTTGCTCTTGTATAAATTTAAAGGATTGCAACAAGGAAGTGTCAAAACATAGTAATTTTTTTAAGGATTAAAGTTTAACAGAGTTGCAGTTTTAGTCTTTTTGAGAAGCAAAGTTTGAGTGTAGCGATCCACGGTGGCTGGTTGGCTTTATTAACTAACAACCCAATACTTTTAGCACAATTGCTAAGAACCTGCGCAGGACTGGGATACCATTTCCTGGTACCTGAAGAAGTACACCAGATGCCTCCCTCTTTACTAGTCTTCAACCTTTTTCAATCCCGAAAGTTCCCATGACCCAGCAATGGAGGCTTCACGACCCCAAGGTTGAAAAACACTGATAAACTCTTTGCTTGTTCCTGCTCTTTGGTTTTGTTCTGCAATGGTTTCAGGGCATCATGGGTGAAGCACCTATGCGCAGTCCTTCATCTTCCTATTTGGAAGCAAGATTTTTCTTTCCCTAATATTTTATTATATATCCTTCTTTACACTTAAATGGGATGTCACTTTGTGTGTTAGAATTAATACAAAATCTAATATGATAATTACGTAATTGTAGCAACAGAAAGAACAAAGGATCCAGTTTTCTCTTTTCTTTATGATATTCTGTGGCTTAAGAAGCCTTATGAATTCATAGCCTTATGAATTACAACACAGAAGAAAATTGCCCCTCTGAAGTCTGCCACAGGCGAGGTCATCCAGGATCGGGCGCAGCAGATGGAACGCTGGGTGCAGCACTACTCTGAGCTATATTCCAGAGAAAATGTAGTCACCGAAGAAGCACTGAACAACATTGAGTGCCTGCCTGTGCTGGAAGAGCTTGACAGTGAACCAACCCTAGAAGAACTTCACGTGGCCCTGGACTCCCTTGCCTTTGGCAAGGCACCTGGAAAAGACAGCATCCCTGCTGAAGTCCTAAAATGCTGCAAAGAGATCATCGTCACTGAGCTGCATGAAATCCTCTGTCTCTGCTGGAGAGAAGGTGGAGTACCTCAAGACATGAGGGATGCAAACATCATCACGCTGTACAAGAACAAAGGTGACAGGGGTGACTGCAACAACTACCGCGGCATCTCTCTCCTTAGCGTTGTAGGAAAGCTGTTTGCCCGAGTTGTACTAAAGAGGCTCCAGGTACTTGCAGAGAGCGTCTATCCAGAATCGCAGTGTGGATTCCGAGCCAACAGGTCCACCACTGATATGGTATTCTCCCTTAGACAACTGCAGGAGAAATGCAGGGAACAACGACAGCCACTCTTTATAGCCTTCATAGATCTCACAAAGGCTTTCGACCTGGTCAGCAGAGACGGCCTCTTCAAGATTCTCCCCAAGATTGGATGTCCACCCAGGCTCCTCAGCATCATCAGATCCTTCCACAAGGACATGAAGGGCACTGTTGTCTTCGATGGCTCCACATCAGACCCTTTTGACATCCGAAGCGGAGTGAAGCAGGGCTGTGTTCTTGCACCAACCTTGTTTGGGATTTTCTTCGCTGTCCTGCTGAAGCAGGCCTTTGGAACTGCAACAGAAGGCATCTATCTCCGGACCAGATCAGACGGAAAGCTCTTCAACCTCTCCAGACTGAGAGCAAAATCCAAAGTCCAGCTGAAATGTCTGCGTGACTTCCTCTTTGCCGACGATGCAGCTGTCACTACCCACTCTGCCAAAGATCTCCAGCAGCTCATGGATCGTTTTAGCAAGGCCTGCCAAGATTTTGGACTGACAATCAGCCTGAAGAAAACACAGGTCATGGTTCAGGATGTGGACTCACCTCCCTGCATTACAATCTCTGAGCATGAACTGGAGGTTGTCCATGACTTTGTGTACCTTGGCTCAACGATCTCCGACACTCATTCTCTCGATGCCGAGCTAAACAGGCGCATCGGTAAAGCAGCTACCACGTTTTCCAGACTCACAAAGAGAGTCTGGTCCAACAAGAAGCTGACGGAACATACCAAGATCCAGGTCTACAGAGCTTGCGTCCTGAGTACACTTCTGTACTGCAGCGAGTCATGGACTCTTCGCCCACAACAGGAGAGGAAACTGAGCGCTTTCCACATGCGCTGCCTCCGACGCATCCTCGGCATCACCTGGCAGGACAAAGTTCCAAACAACACAGTCCTGGAACGTGCTGGAATCTCTAGCATGTATTCACTGCTGAAACAGAGACGCCTGCGTTGGCTTGGTCATGTCGTGAGAATGGATGATGGCCGGATCCCAAAGGATCTCCTCTATGGAGAACTCGTGCAAGGAAAGCGCCCTACAGGTAGACCACAGCTGCGATACAAGGACATCTGCAAGAGGGATCTGAAGGCCTTAGGGATGGACCTCAACAAGTGGGAAACCCTGGCCTCTGAGCGGCCCTCTTGGAGGCAGGCTGTGCAGCATGGCCTTTCCCAGTTTGAAGAGACACTTTGCCAACAGTCTGAGGCTAAGAGGCAAAGAAGGAAGGCCCATAGCCAGGGAGACAGACCAGGGACAGACTGCACTTGCTCCCGGTGTGGAAGGGATTGTCACTCCCGGATTGGCCTTTTCAGCCACACTAGACGCTGTGCCAGAACCACCTTTCAGAGTGCGATACCATAGTCTTTCGAGACTGAAGGTTGCCAATACAATACAATACAATGAATTACAGTGGCTTAAGAAGACTAAATTTAAAGACTTAATTTATGGATTAAGACGACTAAAATTCCTTGTAAGTAGGATTAAAATAGTTGATATAGAGAGTTTTTAAATGGCTCAAATCATGACACTTCCCAGCTTAGTAGCAAAAGAGAGAGAAACAAATAATTACTTTTTGAAAATTTTCTAAAAATAAATCAACTTAAGAATTTGATGCCCCATGTTCATATAAATGACATGCTCTGCATAACATACACATTAATCTACATTTTCCACACAATTTTTATTAGGATTCGGTCCTGATGCAGTTCTGTGCGAACAAGTTGGACAAGAAAGATTTCTTTGGCAAATCGGATCCCTTTTTGGTATTTTTTCGTAGCAATGAGGATGGCAGGTAGATATGCTCTAATTCTGTGGCTAAACATTTAGGGCAATATTCTGGTGGCAATCAGTGAATTGTGCATAGCATACAAATACTTCTTTTACCCTTTCACAATTCTGTCATCTTTTGTTTCTACACCCTTGTCATTTTTTTATAAATACAGTCTACTGTTTAGTTTCGCGACTCAAAAAGAGACTGTATATTTTCTTTGTTATATTGATTCAAACTGCTTTTCAGACACACTGTTCCTATTTGTTACATATAAAGTTGCAAAGATGGGTTTGTGTAAGTACCCTGTACGTGTAAGGATTGTGTTACAAAGATGGGTTTGTGTTAAGCACTGTATTAGCAATTGTGGAACATGGAATCAGGGGTGTTCCTGACTGACTTAGAATTCCAATTGTCCCTCTCTCCTTGTGCTAATAGATGTATCTGTGAATGTAGCATTGCAGAAGGACATTAAACTGCACCAGTTTGGATTATTCACAATGCTTACTGCAGCCTTAGTGCAAAGGATAGTGGGCGAATAGGGGACAAGGCTTTTTTTCTGGGTTTCTTGTGGTTGTGTGGTTCAAGAGGTTTAGAAAATGGGCCGTCCCCCTTAATCTTAAAAAAACCACTTTCTAATCTCCTAGAGCAGAAGTGAGTATCCCATGAGTCATACTCTGGGAAACTTTCACATACAAGTAGAAGGTCTACAATTGAGTTATTGCTGATTACTGAACTGTAAAAATTGCCAGCAGAGCTGCACCAAGAGCTGATGAAAGGCAGCCTAGGAATAGGTGTTTTTATATATACATACAGAAGACTGTTCCTATATCTAAGCAGAAATACTACCTATTTTGTAAATTTTGCAAGTATAAACAATTTATTAAGAAATACTATCTTTTTGTCTTCTAGTTTTACAATCTGCCATAAGACTGAAGTCGTAAAGAATACACTAAATCCAGTGTGGCAAGCGTTTAAGATCTCTGTCAGAGCACTTTGCAATGGAGACTATGATAGGTATGGTAAAGACTGAACTTCTTCATACAACTATGGCTTCTGTAATTTGCAAAATCATATAAAAACAAAGCTTATCTAAAATGTGAGGTCCCTCGACTTAAGTTTAATCATCCTTATTAGAAGGTGTAATATCAGTTCAAAATATTGTCACTGTGTTAACATCATGAACATTTAGCTAAATGAATATCTAAGAAGTACACAAGGTTCAGTAGTTTTTTCAGTATACTAATAGGTCCCAATCTCTCCACAGGTGATTGACAAGCAGATAAAAAGCAGAGTCTCTGGACACAAGGAGTCACTGCTGCTAGTGCATTAAGAAACTAGTTACTGCTCTGTGTCACTGAAAAGCAAACCCTGATGACACTTCTTTGCTCAAGAAAGACTCTTTTTGTTAAAGAATCCTGGAAGTGTCCACTTGCCTAGAATTCATGGGATTAAATTGTTTTAAGAAGCAGATAACAGCATTTGCTGGTCCTTCCTTCCTTTTTTAAAAAAAATAAATAGAAACCTATCATGTGAGCATCTAGCAAATAAGAAATGGAAGTAAGAAAATATCCTCTACCTTGGCTACTTCACATATAGTTCTCCATATATGCTACTCCTGTTTTGCGGACACTACTTCAGCTGATCCACTTCTTTCCACTGTACCACCCCAGGTGTGAAACTGCAGGCCATGTTATAAGAAATGTAATGGAAGACTAACTTACCAGAACAGTCTGACAAAGTTGCATCTTGCCCAGCCAGATCAAGATAGTCAGAATTAAGCAAAAGAAGAATCGACGTTCGCACATTCAAAATGCATCGCGTGCTTGCATTCTAGAAAACCTGATGGCTTCTCCCTCCTCCTTCATTTCATTGTAAAAGGTTTGTCCAGATCCGAGTAAGCCATTCACCCTATCGACCAACTTTAGATATCAAGATGTCTGATTTATATGAAGTTGCCCTACATATTTTTTTTAAAGCCTGCTTGTTTCAAAAGAATGCTTTTGAAAAAATTCTACCCAAATCTAATCTCACAAAGTTTTTTGTGGAATGAGACTTTGCCTATAGTTATAATGATCTAACAAAAACAGAACTACTATTAGATAGTGCTGCTGGACATTTCTGGATGTAAATATGTACTTGGGCCCAGCCGATGCAAAACAGATTTGTTTGGAAAAACTGCAAAGCTGTATTTACCTCCATGGATATTATAAATGATGTCATGAAGATGATTAATTTATTGAAGATGCAAACCTATGACCAAAGGATACTCTTTTGATATGCAAACTTGCTCTCTTTCTGGGAAAGAAAACATCAAACATGTTATCTCAGAATTGTCAAACTTCTCGTTCTTCCATATTTTCTTTCTTTTCCAAGGTAACTTTTTATATCCATATTTAAGAAGCCTTGCTCACCATGAATTGAGCAGGAGCAAATGTTGTCTTAAAAAAGCAGTCTTTTCAATTGTAAAATAAGTGCCAGAGGTCACACGGAGCCTCTGAATATCCTGGCTGGTTGATTTTATTTTGGCAAATATTTTATGTAGGAATTGAAACAGTAAAATGGTTGGCCACAGTTGGCCAATACATAAAGTCTTTAGTACAACATTGAAATGATACCCGTGGTTTGAAATATATGTAACGATTCTATACCTCCAGTCTTTTTTTCTTCTCTGACTTGTATATGTTTAAACACTGATGGACTGCGGCTCATGTTAGCTTCAGCACGAACAGTCGAGTGTACTATCTCAGAACTAGATTCACCTGTGATATAGTATGTGTCTGAAACACCTCTCCTACTTTCCTTGGTAAGTTAGGCCCAATGACTGTGGCTGCAAGTGAAATCTATCCAGACAAGTGGATCCTCTGATTTGGAATTGAGCAAAAAGTCAAAGCCGTGGCTAAAGCATGAATTTCTGCAATGGATGACGACTAATTCAGTGATGGATTCCATTGGGAAAAGTGCCTTTCCCGGAAGAGAATGGGAGAACCACCACTAGAATCTTCATATGCACAGTGAAAGTAATTTTTTAAAACTGTTAATTTCGTCTGTAATCCAACAAGTGTGCAAAAATGGCATTTTTTTCCATCCTTGGTTTGACTATCACTTTTGATATGCGCTTGTTCATTCATGTGATTGACTGACTGGACACTTTGCTATAACAAAAGAATTTGCTCCCACCTGCAGAAATGCATTTCTCTGAGAGTAGATCCAACAGTCCTCAATTCCTATCGGCTCTTTCTGTTAGTGTGTTACGTAATGAGAACCATTTTCCTAATCATGGACACTAGCAGCAATCCTTTTGTCTTATTGCGACATCTGCCTGTCAATCACCTGTGGAGTGGGAAATTGTTAGTTTGGATAACTGGACCTACCCTCATAGAAATTGTATTTTACAGGTAGGGAAACATCAAGATATCCTTCATATGTTAGAGCAATTTGATTTAATTAGTTTTCCTCCAGCATTATTGCATTCTTCCTCAAACATGCAGTGTCATCTTCAAGTAATTACGTGCATGAAAAGCTTTTACAAATGCGGGAAAATGTTACCTACTTGCACTTTTGTTCTCTAAATTCTTTCAAAATCAATATGTATTATGCCCCCCATGCTATTATAGACCTCTGATAGTTTGGCTCCCTCTGTTTCAGACCCTTCTCTACCAAAAGCAAACATACAAATTCATTCAGGTGCCTTGCTATACACGGGTGATTCTCTGGTGTAGAAACTTTACTCCCACAAGAACCATATTGGGTCAGTCTGCGTAGTAGCTAAGGGTCTTTTTAGCCTCTGCATAGTGAGATACTAAATGCCTTGGCATAAACAGCATGAAAATTCATTCCGCCCCCATGTGTTCCTCATGATTTCTGTGTAGTTGCATGTAGTGGAATTCTGCATACACACAGAGCTAACCTCAGAAGCTTCCAGAGTTATATCAAGCATTACATCGCTACGCTTGAGTGGGGAGACTTCATTCATGGTTGTGCGCTTGATGTACAGGTAAAATGCTCGATCCCTCTGTGACTTTTCAACCAGCACTGAAACAGCATCATAAGAATTACATTCCTTCACTGTGCTCACAACAAAACTGCCTCAATTTCCAAGTTTATTGGTTTTGATAATATGGACAAAAGATAATTTTACCCCCAAAATGGTTTTTTTTTAATGTCTTCTTAGACACAGAAGGTTAGTTAACCCTGCCTCGTCATATGGTGAATGGGATCACTTAAAAATGTCCTTATGGGGCAAGCTCACCTGTGCTGACAGAATGCCTGGGAAAGAGCCATGTCTTGGATACCTGCATCTATTGTAAAAAATTGTCTGCAGATAAGGAAGAACCAAGAACTTTGTCTCAATTTTGCACTTTTTGAAGACCACTGTTTGTGTGGAGGAATGGAGCGGGGAAGAGTCAGCAGGCAAAAATATGGATAACATCCTTGAGAAGCTGGTCTGAAGCTTGGTTTGCAGCTACCTGTGAGTGCTTGGAAAGCGCAAGAGCCGGCAGCCAGGATGATGACTGCCATGCCTTGAGAGATGGAGGTTCTGTGAGATTGTCTCTCAAAATAATACCTGTCAAAATAATTTTAAAAATGGATTTATGTTCAGCCTGCCTACCTAAGCTGCCTTGAGTGTATTGAGAGAGGTAGTATATAAATATCCTACTAAATTAAATAAATAAGTGTGTGGACATCTTAGAATGGGCTACCTCGAAGAGTTTACACACCTTCCGCCAACAAGCATGTTCCAGATCATCTCAACCTCTACTGGGAAATATAGACACTCTTCTCTGGAAAGGTGCATTCAGGCCAGTGCACTCCAATCAACATCATTTGCTTGTTTATTGAACCTGCTTCACAGTAACGAAGAGAGATAGTGGTCTGCATCTTGTACTGGACCTAAGGATGTCAGCTCATTTATACAAATACATGTTATGTGATCTCTGTACCAGTCATCCTGATGCTTCTTTACAGAGGTCCCTGGTTTGCAGTCATTAACTTTAAGGATACCTACTTCCACATCACATTGCATCCACAGTATCAGAAATATCTACTTTTTTGCAGTTAGCACATTTAGTATCAGGTGCTTCCCTTCAGCATCGCCATACACCAAAAGTCCTCATAAAGTACAGTTGTGGTTGCTGCATCCCTTCAGCGACAAGGGATAATGGTGTTTCCTTACCTGGATTATTGATTTTTATAGCAGCAGAATCCAATTCTTGAAGCACCTGTCCCTACTAGTATCTCTGGGCCTTTGTTAGCCACAGGAAATCTCAGCCGGAGCAAACTCAGTGGATCCAGTTTATAAGAGTCACACTGGATACTATGCACTGTTGTATCCAGCTCCCTGAATCAAGGGGTCAAACCATAATATCCATCCTTGTGCAATTCCACATTGCGTCCACCTCAGCATTGTTCCTTCGCATATGAGGCTGTTAAAGAGATGGTTCCTGTCACTGTTCAGACCTGAGGTGCCAAATGGAAATGGCTACTTATTTTGAACCAGATCTTATATTTCCTACAGTGGTGGATTCTCCCAATCAGTCTCTTTGTGGATTGCCGTCTAGCCCAACACATCAACCAACACGTTGTGGGAATGGAGAGCTCACTACAGCTCCCTTGGGGGCATAGTCACCACAACAAAAGAAGACCTTCCTCAACTTTATAGAAACACTGACCTGTCTTCAAAGCACTAAAATCCTTCCTACTATCTTTGAAGGACCAGGTTGTGCAAATTCTAATGGAAAACACGTCAGCCTTGTACTAGGAGAACAGAGTGATATATCACTGAAAGCCATTTGTGCCTTGTACAATTTAAGTCTGGTGTGTACAACTTTATGTTAGCCCAAGAGCTCTCCATCTATCCAGGAATCCAATAATTTGGCATAAGCCCTCAGCACAGCAGGAGGCAGAGGAATTACTCACCAATGGAGTCTCAACATCAAAAGTTTCCGTTATGCTATTCATCATTTTGTGGGTACTGGTGCCTCATTTGAGCATGCTGTTCTGCAGAACATCATCTTCAAGATGGGTTGAACTAAGGGAAAACTCAAAGGGGAAAGGAACTGGAAGATCAGGCATTCTACCTGTGCTCAAGACAGACAACCTTGTGTAGGATTTGCCCGCTCAACCATAGTGGCAGAATGCTTGCCAGAGTTCTGAAAGCTTCTGAGATGGGTTCTGTGCTTGCACAAAACTTCAGTGTGTGTATCTGCACAGATAACCTTGCAAAGAACTTCTGTGACAGTCCAGTAACCTATTTCTTATTTCCCTGACCAGTGTTCACTTTTTAATTCTCTTGCTCCACCTTTCCAGTCTAATGAGATCTCAGTTGGTGCAGAGCAGGACCTTCTCGGCATTTTGGAATAGCAAAAAAGCTTTAAAAGCCAATTTAAAATATTCTTGTTTTAATCATGATCTTTAAGCACAAAGAAATGAGAATAGCTCTTATTATTTTTGACACTTGATCTACAATTCCACCGATAAAAACTACTTTGGATTTTTTTTTTCTCTTTGCAGAACAATTAAAATAGAGGTGTATGACTGGGATAGAGATGGAAGGTAATTTTATTTTGTTGGACATCGCAAATTATTTGGCACCATTTAAAAAGTGTTTTATTACTTGAATTCTTATTGGAGGCACATTTGGGAAGTTCATCTAGAATAATAAGGATGTTGGGTTATGGAACTACTTCCATCTGTTACAGTATATCCATGTGTGTGCTTGCAGGGAATGCATACGTCCTGTCCAACCTTCCAGGGCTGATGCAGCCCTGAGGTAAGGGAATAAACATTCCCTTACTTTGAGGAGGCCTCTGAGACTGCCCTCCCACTGCAGGGTGCAGCACACGCCCTTCAGTGCCTGAAAGTTGGATAGGATTGGGCCCTAAGTGTCATACCTGAGTTTTATTTTTATATTTATTGTTTAAAATTAATATAGCTTCATTCTCCTTACTAAAAAGGAACCAGGTTGGCTAACAACCTCAATAAATCCCTATAAAATGTTAAAAATAATTAATAATTATAGGAGTAGGAGAGTCCCTTTTAGGGAGAGTGGGTCCCTTTTAGGGAGAAGGGCGGGATATAAATAAAGTTTATTATTATTTATTATTATTAGGAGAGAATAATCAAATGGCCCAAACCTGGGGGGGGGGGAGACCTTTAGTGCTTAGTCTCTGTTATAGTTCCAACCCCAATTGTGATCCCTGTGCCCTGATTTTGATGAGAAAAAAATCTTCCACTGAAAGCTGTTCAGTAGCCTAGGTTTCTTGGCCTTCCAACTCCATTGATTATCACCCACAGGCCAATTGCTTTTGACATGGAGAGGTGAAAGGCACGTTGGCATATTCCATTTTTTTGTTTAGAATGTAAAGGCCTGGGAAAAAAAAAAGAAGAAATTTACACTTTTAAAACTGTTGGTATCTACCCTTTGGTTGAAATTAACAATGCACATTTTGTGGGAAATGAGAAATTAGACGGGAAGTTTTTTTCTGGAGTTTTAGCTTTTAATGAATAAGATTAGCTGGGCCTCAGTGTGCTTTATGGAGCACTGAAAATGTTTTTAATCTGTTGCCAAACTACCAAAAGGGAAGAAGGTCTCAGACGTTCATATTGGAAAGTATTAGATGATGTTTTGTTCTCATCTTTACCTATAATGCATTCCACGTTACTAATCTGGTTTTGTTTTTTATTTCTAGTCATGATTTCATTGGAGAATTCACAACAAGCTATAGGGAACTGTCCAGGGGTCAGTCACAGTTTAATGTGTATGAGGTAAATAGTTGAATAGTTTCAGTATGTGAATGAACAACTTCAGTATGTGGATGTAGATAATGAACAGTTTTCCTTGTCTGTGTCCTTTGCGATTTATACCAGCAGCTGGTTCCAATAATTTGGACTTTCTCTGTGCACCCCATACACAGATCAGTCAGGATAAAGTGTGTGTGTGCATTTTCTGAGAGTACAGTCTATGGGTGTTTAGAAAATACTTTTTTATCAATAGTTCAATTTTCAGCACAAGTTTTTAAATTATCTTGATATGGATATACAGCGGAGGGCCCGGTATCTGCAGATCCCATATCCATGGGTTCAGTTAACCATGGATCAGATCTCCGGAGGTCCGCGGCATCTGGGGGCTCAAAAGACCCTATAGATGCAAGGGGAGCCCAGCAACCCTTGCCTATGAAGGGTGGGTGGAGCATCCCCATGTATCTGCAGTTTCAGTTAACTGTGGGGGTTCTGGAACCGAACCCCCATGGATATTAGGGCACACCTGTATAACAATCAAACTAGAGGTTCAAAGTACAGTGAACTTGTGATTTAATGGTCATGCAGACTTCTCTAGAACAGCATTTTGGTATGATGGCACTTACTAACTCTACCTGATTGAGAGGGACTGAGTGGAATGAGAGACAAAGGACAAACTTGATTTTGGCAGTTTGTGTGCAAGAAAGAGGGAGACTGACTGGAGAAGTTTCAGAGAAAGACAGCTAAAGACTGATGGAAGCACCTTGGGGTGCAGGGTCACCTCTTTTAGGATGTAATGTAACCAGTTGCTGACTTATTGAAGTATACCTGTTGCTTACTTTTATCTAATGCTCAATGTATACATTTCTCAATGTGTACATGCCCCCTGAGGCATCTGGTGGGCCTCTGGACTAGATAGGCCTTTAGCCTGATCCAGCGGGGCTATTCTTACATCAAATATTATGAAGACATCATAGGCTTCCAGAGATCTCTTCTCCAAAGGAAACCAGAATCTGGGTAGCACTGCTCTGTGGGAAGCGGGCAGCTCACGTACTTTCAAAGTTGTCCTCAGATTTTCTCATTTTCTTTAAGTCTTGCTGTTTTTTCAGTCTCCGTAATTACTTTTATATTTAAGAACTGAAGTAGAGGGTGTGCATTGAATTGTAATGAACCTTCAAGTGTGCAGATATGTGATCTAGTTTTCTTTAGTCATGAAAATACCTTTGCACAACCAGTTGCAGTAAATTATATGGATCCATTTTGGAACTGTGAGGCTCAGTTTGAATTCTTTTTTTCCACTCTCCTCATTGGTTGATTCTAGTGACAAGTGTACTTTGGGACTGGACTTGGTGAAATTGGAGGCAGGCAGGAGGCTGGACACGGTAGAAGTAAAGGAAACCCAAGTGAACCCAAGCACCCAAGTGAAAATTTTAATAGCTCTTCACCCTGACTTTCATATTGTGTGCAGTTATGGTGGGTGTCGAGGTCATAGACATTTTTCTGGCAAACAAATAGATAATGCTGTGGGTGTGATGGGAGGAGCTCGAGCTCCAAAACTATCCTTAAGAATATCTAAAGATTTTACTCTTTTCCGCACATGTAACATATACTTAAATTATTTTTCTAGGTTATAAATCCAAAGAAACGGGGGAAAAAGAAAAAGTACATTAATTCAGGAACAGTTAAGTACATGATTTTCTGTTCATTTCCGATTTTTTGTGTTTCATCTGGAAGTGTTACCTGTTTACAGGCCAGTTTAATGAGGGCCTGTGGCTGTCCAGGTGACTTGCCACTTTGTACAACAAGTTGCATGATGTAATGGGAGCGTGTAGCACTGTGGGTTGAGCTAATCAGAACCTCCTTGATTTACTTTTGGCAAACGTGTCTGTTGTGTGCCATTTGTTTAAAGGCTTTTTTTAAAAATGGCACACAGAGATGGACCAGTAAGTCCTCTTGAGTGCAAAACTACCAAATCACAAGTATATAGTTCCCTCCCCTTAGAGTTACAAACAGCTCCTTCATTATTAACCTTCCGGCAAGGCCTGAAGACGTTTTTATTTCAGCAAGCCTTGGATGCCTGATGGCTGCTTTTAACAATTGTTTTTACTGCTGATTTTATTGCTGCTAATTGTTTTGTTTTTTTAAAAAAATCTATTTTATTGTTGTTGTTTTTATGTATTTTATGACTTTTAAAAGTTGTTAGCCGCCTTGGGTGCCCTCCGGGGAGAAAGGCGGATTACAAATAAATAATAATAATAATAATAAATATAGTTCTATGCAAAAATGGGGAAGGGGCTAGCAGGACAGGTCATTCATTGGGGGGAATCCCATTAGCAGAGCAGCACAACTGAAAGGTGGAGGCGTGGAAAGGTTTGGCAGGGGACTAGGTTGACCCCATTGACAGGTGTGTTGAAGAAACATTTGTTCCTTTACCTGGGGGCTGCATTGTGGCTGCACCAGTGCTGAAAAATTGGTTAGGATTAGAATAGTTTGGACAGATTGGACAGATTGAATAGATTGGATAGGACAGCATAGTTGAGCATGCTGGAAAATTTTGAATAATTACGCTGAATGTCTAAAGTACTGTGCACAAGTTTTTATACGTGTATCCTGTTTTGGAGCTTAATGTTCATGAATTGTTCTGTGTTTTTTGCTCTCAGGTAACATTACTGTCTTTCCTAGTGGAAACAGAAGTGTCATTCCTTGACTATATTAAAGGCGGGTAAGTGATTCACTGATTCATTCACTGCTGTAGGACTCCTTTATATCAATAAGATTCTAAAGAAATTGGGGCTACTTGCACATATCAGTGTGTACAATGCTTTGTTTTGTTTTGCAAAAGCAGCCTTATGTTGGAGAGATAAATTTAGTGTTAGTATTACACCTTTAACAACTACATGCCTTCACTAACAGGAAATAATATGCCCCTTTCATAAAAATATAGCATCACTGGGAGAATAATCTGTTCCTAAGTAGACATCAGAAAAGAACAAATCACCTTAGTTAGGCCTTTGAAGAAAGAAACCGAATGTGCTTGTCCCCTTTTCATTAAATGAGGTTCATGTTTTCTGTATGTGAGCAATGGATGCATCATCTTAGCACAGTGATTTTCAACCTTTTTCGTCTCATGGCACACTGACAAGCTACTAAAATTGTCAAGGCACACCATCAGTCTTTTGAGAATTGACAAGGCCCACTGTACTGCCAGCAGCGGGCTCACATCCCCCAATGCCCCTACGAATAAATGACCCTATCCCAAACTCCATGGCACACCTGCAGCCCATTCATGGCACACCAATGTGCCACGGCACAGTGGTTGAAAATGACTGTCTTAGCATATCAAATTAATAGTAAAAATCATGATTCGGCATGCTTTATTTTGAAATTATGAAATGAGGACTACTTTATGCTCTGAAGAATCTTCTCAGTTTCTTTCTGCTGCTACTGTCACTGCCGATTCCAATTTTCCCCAAACTGATAAAAAGTGGATCTGAAGGCCGTATCTCAAGGCAGTCGGCAGCAGAAGCCAGTTGAAGCAAGATGGCTCGTAGATAAAGTATGGAAGGTTGATATAATCCGAATGAAAGTATAACAGGCAGAAGCTAGAGGTATCATTTAAAGGCAAAGATAAATGACTGTGGAGCAGGAACAGAAAAGACTGTGTTATCAAGACTGCCTTTGGGAGATTTGCAATCATTCAGGCATTTTTACACAGTTGTACACATGCACATAATTGGTAGGCTTTCCCCACCCTATTTTCCTTACTGCTCCTTAAAATGCACTCCCAAAGGACCCCAAGGTGTCTGCAAAACTGTGATCTATCAAGTACCTAGAGAACCGCTTGCTGTCCCCAAGCCCTGTGCTTTATTAAAATAGAGATTTATCTTCCGTGACCACCACCATTTTAAAAGTGGAATATAGTTGTATCCTGTCCTTTGATACATGTGACCAGGCTCAGAATGTATTATAAGTTCAGTCTTTTTTTACTGTAGTGAATTGATAAGCCTAGAACCATCTCTCTCACATTGGAGGAATATAATTTAATGAATGATATAATTAGATTATTCCAGGGGACAGCTCGCATTTCCAGTAGAACAAATATCAATAAAAGCAAACCTCGTAGGATTTGCCATCAATCTGATGAGTTCTTTTTCATTTGGTTCAAATGATAACATTGGTGTACATAACTTTGTTTACCATGATTTTGGATGCAGTGTATTGTGTTAGAAAAATTACTTATAAGTAGCAATAAATGCTTGATTTTGCTTTTTAGAATGCAAAGCAAGACCAGCATGGGTCCAACTTTAAATTGTTGGGATGCCTTTTGACCTGACTTTTGTATGTTGTAATTTGTGTATTCATCTAGCATGTAGCCCAGCATTTATCAAACTGTGGGTTTTGACCGGATGTACGGTGGGTCACAACCCAATGTCAGTGCTTCACCTGCAAAGCCTTTCTGGGAACTCCCAGATGCCGCTTCTCGGTTGGGTCGGTCCTGCAAACCACGCAAGTGACCTCCACAAGGTCTAAAATGCCTCCTAGAAGTGATTGGGTGTGACTTCCAGTTTACTCGCAGTTTGTGCCCGTGACCCAGTCATGACCTGGAAGCAGCTTCCGGCAACTCCCAGAAAGAATTTTAGGTAAAGCTTTGATCACTGAGTTGCAACCCACCATGGAGAATAAGGTGAGTAAAGGCATTCAAAAGTTTGGGAACTACTGATGGAGCTCTTTAGGTTTGCTTGTTTTTTTACCTTATACGAATACTCGGTTATTAAGTAGTTCATATTTATTTATTTATTACACAGGACTCAAATCAATTTCACTGTGGCTATTGATTTCACAGCTTCAAATGGTAAGTGTTATATATCAGTGATCACTTCAGAGAGTCCAGAAGACAGCCTAAAAATTATTTAAATAAGGCTGCAATCCTGTGTGTGCTGCTTACCTGAGAGTAAGCCCCACAAGACACAGTGAGATGTACTTCTGAATAAACGTACACAGGTTTGTGCTGTTAGTAAAAATGTTGTGCCACAATCCTGGGGATATTATCTCAATAGTAAGCTCCCCCTGTGTTCAATGGGACCTACTACCAGGTAATTGTGTGTGCAATTGAAACAAACTATTGTGAAACAGCTCTGTTCTATCAAAAGTTGTAGCCAAAAAAAAAAACTTGTGCCCTGGGTGACACAACCCTAGGGACACCACTGACACACCTCAATTATATCTAACTTCATTGTTCCACACACACTATGCCCTTGCCTAAATTAATAGTTTAGATTTTGTTGGCACAGGAATCCATGTATACGTCTTTCATGTCTGAGTGCCGAAAGTCATATCTAGCTAAAAGCACATAAGTAATATCTTTTTGTTCCAACAGGTAACCCTGCACAGCCGACCTCACTCCACTATATGAACCCATACCAGCTGAATGCTTACGGCATGGCATTGAGGGCAGTAGGTGAAATCATTCAAGACTACGATAGTGATAAAATGTTTCCAGCTCTAGGCTTTGGTGCAAAACTGCCTCCAGATGGAAGAATATCTCATGAGTTTGCCTTGGTAAGTAAAAGCGGTATCTTTCTTTGCTTATGCGTGTACAGTAAATGCTCCTATGTGTGTTAGCGAAACATATTAATGTCTACTCGCAGGAGGTCTTAAACTTTGTCGCCAGGAATTGAATGAGAATGAATGAGATAAATGAGATGACTGAGCAGACTGATAGGGTCTGGATGAGGTGAAATAAGTAACATCTAGTGTTGCTTCTTCAGATAGGTGCTGTTCCCTAGAAATTGAATGGAAGGATCAGTTTGGAGCCCAACTCTGGCAGCTCTCAAGAGTCCCATTTTAGTGGGAGACAGTGGCATAGCTAGAGGGGGGCAAAGCACTAAGTTTTGCAGGGAGCCTCACCCAGAGCATTCAAGCAGCCCCTCCTCTCCGGAGCCTTTCTGGGCAGTGGGAGCAAAATGCTTCCATTTTGCTCCCACCACCTGAAATGGCTTCAGAGGGGTTCAAAGAACTGCCAGAGTTGGGCTCCAAACTGGTCTTTCCCTTCTAGATACACCACTGGTGGGAGATGAATTTTCCATCTTGGTAAAGTCACCATGATAGCAGAAGGCTCAGAGTAGTTGTCAAACCGGCACCTATGGCATCCACTTCCCTTTCTTAATGCTTTTAACCGTTCCTTATGCAATCACCATCACCAAATTGGTGGCTTTGATGTTGTAGCATCTGATTCTTCGTGAAATATTTGCTCCTGTTCATTTCAGGAGAGGTTATATTTAAACTTATTTCACTTTTATTTGCTAGGGAAGATTTGTGAGGTAGAAGGACTTTTACAACTTAGTGGTGGTGTTATAGCTAGAGGTGTTTATTTCTGGTGAGTAGGATAGGTTTATTTATTTATTTATACCCCACCTTTCCTCCCCTGAAAGCAGATGCCCAAGGCGGCTTAAAATTTATAGAGTTAAAAATAAATAAAAATACAATATACTGTACAGCATAAGTCTTACTGAATACAATGGACTTACTTCTGAGTAAAGTAAATAACACCATTTTCAAACACCTCTAGTTATAGCACCTACTGATGACAAGTTTTTGGCCAAAGGAGAAGCGTTAATCATTTAGGAACTTCTTGCTTCCCCTAATTATGTCACATAATGAAAAGGGTTTTCTCCCACACTGGGAATTTTAAATTCTGTGTTTAAGGGTTTAGTGCTGGCCTTGGCCTCTGTGATGGAATATGCAGCCTTTTATAAGCAATACTCACAATGGCTTAGCTGTTTATCTCTTTATCCTTATTTTTCGCTTATAGAATGGAAACCCTCAAAATCCTTACTGCAGTGGAATAGATGGGGTAATGGAAGCCTACTACAGGAGTCTAAAATCTGTGCAGCTTTATGGACCAACAAACTTTGCTCCAGTTATTAATCATGTAGCAAGGTAATGTCGTGATAACTGTTCTGGGAAAACTTGGTACAGTGACCTTGTATGACCTTGCAGTCCTTTGCTTATTTACACAAAAGTAACAACCCAGTTTTGTTTAACTCCCGCATGGTCTTTTAGTTACAGGAACATTTGTTCCCTTGTCTTGGGGGCAAGCCTGTGCCAGTTCACTGTGTTTACTCAGACCTATTCCAGCTCTATAATGGACATAAGTTAGTGTGGACCCAGGTGGGGGGATTGAGACATACAAAATGATGCAGGGGATGGACAGAGTGGATAGGGAGATGCTCTTTACACTCTCACTTAACACCAGAACCAGGGGACATCCACTAAAATTGAGTGTTGGGAGAGTTAGAACAGACAAGAGAAAATATTTCTTTACTCAGCGTGTGGTTGGTCTGTGGAACTCCTTGCCACAGGATGTGGTGACGGCATCTGGCCTGGATGCCTTTAAAAGGGGATTGGACAAGTTTCTGGAGGAAAAATCCATTACGGGGTACAAGCCATGATGTGTATGCGCAACCTCCTGATTTGAGAAATGGGCTATGTCAGAAGGCCAGATGCAAGGGAGGGCACCAGGATGAGGTCTCTTGTTATCTGGTGTGCTCCCTGGGGCATTTGGTGGCTGCTGTGAGATACAGGAAGCTGGACTAGATGGGCCTATGGCCTGATCCAGTGGGGCTGTTCTTATGTTCTTATGATAGAGGCCTGGAAGGGGGGTTAGGAAATCAGTGTGCACCTCTGCCACTGATACAGCCCCTTTCCCAACCCTAATCTGACTTCCTTTCCACCCCCTCCTCATTCCTACACCTCCTTGTCCTGTTCTACCTGTTCCCTGCCTCCTTCTAAGAGCCACTTGCAAACTTTTTCACTGAAGCACAACCGTAAACCACTCTTGTGATGAAAACTGTAAAATGACACAGGCTTGTCATTTCAACCGTTATTTGACTCAACCATTATCTTGAGGCAGATAAAAATCTGTGGAGAATTGCAGAAGCAAGCCGGTATACAATAGCTAATACAACGAGGCACAGTATTACCAGCTTTACAATCTTTTTGTCATCACAGAGACGATTTGTGGCTGTATTCTCATGAGTTGTATTAATAGGTTGTGTTCCCATGACGCCGTTTTAAATAACCATTATTAACAAGGGCAAATTAGTCTGTCCTGTTAATTTTGCTCTATTATTTCACATGTCTTTAAATATCAACTCGTAGTAAAGTTTACAAGTGTATGTAATGCAGTCTAACGATGTAATAGTGAATGTACACTCTACAGCAGGGGTGCTCAATAGGTGGATCGCGATCTACCGGTAGATCGCGAGGCAAAATGAGTAGATCGCGGAGTGCCGACTCCCCCCTTCAGGTGCCTCTGGGAGGAAACGCCGGGAGTAAGGCCTATTGCACTCAATGGGGCTTACTCCCAGGTAAGTGTGGCTAGGATTGCAGCCTCACAGCCTAATCCTAGGCATGTCTACTCGGGAGTAAGTCCTGTTATACTCAGTGGGGCTCAAGGCACACCAACATACATTGTACACATAAATGTTATATGTTATGATGGCGCGAACATTGTAAAAAAAACTCTGGTAGATCTCCAGGCCTTGCTGGGTTTCAAAGTAGCTCTTGAGCCAAAAAAGTGTGAGCACCCCTGCTCTACAGTTACTGTCACGCTTACCTTTTATGATGTTTGTTTGGGTCCAATTCTGTCCAATTTTCCAGTACCGACGCAGCCCCGAGGTCAAGAGGCCCTGTCCCCCCACCGCAGGATGCAGCACACACTTCATTTGCATGGCTGCATCGGAGCTGGAAAACTGAATAGGATTGGGCCCTTTGTTTTAGTAATATATAGAGAGAGATTTAAATTTTGGGGTTTTTTAAATATTAAAACTGACTTTTTTGTGTGTTTCTTTAGATATGCTGCCTCAGTAAAAGATGGCTCCCAGTATTTTATTCTTCTCATTGTTACAGATGGGGTCATTTCTGACATGGCTCAGACAAAGGAGTCCATAGTGAATGTAAGCTGTGTTTTAACTTGATCTTGGATTAAAACAGTGTATTTTAAAATAGAAGCAATAAGTAATGTAGGCTGATTCCATACTAAGTTGGACTTTTCAGAACCTGTTAATTATATTCTGTATTCTTATTTGGTCACTCACCTGTTCCTCTGAGCACCTCTTTCTCATGAATGTTTCCACACACCCCTTCCTTACCCATGGGTTCAGCATTCGCTGATTTCACTCAACTCAGGTGCTGAGCCTGTGGCTGGAGTGCCTCAAGGACCTCCCGGACATGACCAAAAGTTCCTTCCAGACATATTTGGGAAGTGTTCTGAGGCAGGGGAGGTCACCAGCAAAGCCTCCTGAATACTTCTAAAAGGCCCTACCAGTTTGCTGGTGTGCCCTCCGCCATGGATTTGATTATCTGCGAAATTCGTATCCACGGGGGTCCAGGAACAGATCCCTCACACATATCGAGGGCTACTGTATATATTTAATACTATATATTTCTCCTTCAAAAACTCAAGGCATCTTAATAACAGAGGTTAGATCAAGAAAACAAAAATATAGAATCTTCTATGCGCACAAGCCTGTAAAACCATAAAGTTAGCAGCAGTGATAGAATCATAATCACAACTCAGGAATCAAAAGTCCTTTAGAACAGATGAGTTTGCAACACCTCCAAAAGTTGTTCTGAAACTTCTCAGGGAAGTAATTCCGCCTAGCCCAAGGCAATTGCAGTTAAAGGCCCTAGTTCTTGCACAGAGACCCAGTGCCTTCACAGTTTGTCATTACAACAGTGAGTCACAGTGAACTTCAGACTTGCATGCACTCTCCTCCCCTTCTCTATGCAGAAAAGGAAGGGAGAAAGCTTTCCATCCTAGTTTGCAACAAACTACAGAGTTTGTCATTTCATCTGAATGTGGCAAACCAGGTGGTTTGACCAAACTGCAGTTTGTTCTTAAACCAAGATGTAAAATTACAGTTTGATTTGATTTGAACAAACCAGTTTGGCACATTTGACAAAAATAGCAAACTTTGTGGGTTGTTGTGTGAACCAGAAGGGGAAGCTTCTAATTTCTGCCCCTTGTATGTGAAAAAGTGGACGAGAAAGTTAGACTCTCCAGGCATTTAGAATTGTACATTTTAAAATTGTTTCAATGTAATTTTAATTTAATTGTACATTTTGCAATTGTTTTAGTTTGAACACGGTGTAATTATACTATCACTGTGTGTTGTTCTTTTGTGAAGGCCTCCAGGCTTCCAATGTCAATAATAATTGTGGGAGTTGGACCAGCAGAATTTGATGGTAAGTAGCCCAATTTAAGGATAGCTTTTGGAAGGAAGTCTTGTAAATGTCAATGAGACATTGGAGCAAATCAACAAATGGAAATTCTGCCAACTTTGCTGGGTTTCATGTTAAGTAATTAACTCTCTCAATCTATGGTATTATTCATACTGATAAGTAATGTGATGGTGAATATACTAAGATCCTAAAGGAGATTACAACTAGAAGAATTTTAGATACATGGGCTTATATTGTTATATGCATATACCTTAGTTACAAAAACTGGTTTATCACAGCTTGTAAAATTTAGAGTCTTTGAGTTAACTGTATCATTGAAAGCATGTTGATCTCTAAACAACCACAGGTGGTTTGTGACGTGTTCACTAATTCCGAACTTGTGTTTAGAAGACTGCCTTTGAAAGCAACTTCCAGAGAGCCCTTGTCTTGTCAGCATTTTCTATATTGCCTAGCACAAAAGGCTATATTAGAGATATATTTTTATCTCTTCTCGGGAGAAGAGAATTTCTTATTCTCAAATATACCTGTGTCCAGACTGTTCTATTATCCCCCACAGTGCTAATGCTACTCAGTAGCAAGTCTGAACATAGTGCTAATTTTGTTAAACCTCTGGAAAACGAACTTTTGCAAACATTCGGTTCCAGTATCTGGAAGGGAGATGTAGACCAGCATCATTCTCAGCAAGATTCTGCGCCGCCGTCTCCAATGTGATTGAGGGCGCAATCCTAACTCCTTATGTCAGTCCTGACATATGTCAGCACTGACCTGAGGGCAATGCAGCTCTGAGGTAAGGGAACAAACATTCCCTGACTTTGAGGAGGCCTCCATGAGTGACACCCAACTGCAGGATGCAGCACATGTCCCATTGGCACCGCTATGCCAGTGCTGGAAAGCACTGACATAAGGGGTTAGGATTGCGTCCTGAAACTATGGACCGTTATTTATTTGCATAACCTTGTATACCCTCATAAATTGGTCATATCTAATCTCCTTGTAAAGAGAAAAGGTAGATATGACTGAGTGACTTTGTTGCTAAAGTTAATAATTGATCGTTAAGACTTGATTTCTGGGAATTCTCCATTTATAAACTGTAGAGTTACATCATAAAGCTGGATCTTTGTCCTTGGAAGTTAACACTGTAAAACCACTGTTAAGATGATCCTGCCATATAATTTTGTGTACTTTATGTAAAATATTTGCCCTTTTTATGGTGGGTTTTATTCAGTGGTTTGTCTAAGATTTTTTTTTTTCCTGGGAATAAAATGGTGAAGCTCATGGTGAAATTAGTGGTAAATCTACAAGACTGGACTCAGAAACAGAATGCAGCTACAATTGTAAATACAGGATTAAGTACTATCTTAGCCTGTTGGTCTTTAGCTGAGTTGTTCAGGACTGTCACATGCACCTTGTCTAGACTTAAGTTGACACCAGCAGTACCGTCATCATTTTATTTTTTTAATAGGAATTGGGGGAGGGGGAGTTTAAGTAGGCTAGTTCAGCACATTATGATTAGATCACAATGATGCTATGTAAATACAGTCAGTTCTCTTTATATGTGAATTCACTGTCTGTGAATTTACTTATCCATGAGGGACAGAATTGCTACCTTTTCTCGTTATCTGTGGCTCTGTTCTCATTATCACCTGCTATGCAGAGATATTCCAGAGGCTGCATGGATCTTCAGAATGGTACCTGTGATCAGTGTGGACCCCTATAAAAGGACATTTTTAAATGGGTTATGGATGCCATTCTGAAGGTGGGAGCATTCAGAGATATTTTGGCACTCCCTGCTGCACTCTTCTGGCTTCCTGAGGGTCACTGCTGGATTCTTCTGATGGCAGGTTAGGTACCCCTTCCTCCCAGGGTACCCCTTGCACCTAACCCCATTGATCCCAAAGGATCATTAGTTCGTGATCTGCGAATTCGCTATCTGCGGGAGTTTCCAGGGACCTAACCCTAGCAGATAACTAAACAAATTTCTTGCTTTTCTTGTTAGTTTTACTTAATAGGTTTAGTTCAACAGTAAAGAAAATTTCATTCTTTTTTTAAAAAAAGCTATGGAAGAATTGGATGGCGATAACGTACGGCTCTCTTCAAGAGGAAAATTTGCAGAAAGAGATATTGTGCAGGTGAGACAAAATGTAGTTCTGCCTAACAGGTATTTCAAATGTTCAAAATGTTTATTTGCTTTTTCGCCTTGGGCCAGAGGGGAGCGGTTGGGAGATGTCTCATCGCAGGCACCTCAGAGTCTTGAGGAGACCACTTTTATTTTATTCTCAATTGACCCTCAACTCAGTGGCATAACTAGAGGGGGTGCAAAGCACTAAGTTTTGCAGGGAGCCTCATGGCAGCATGAAGGCGGCCCCTGGCCCTCCCCTTCAGGGACATTCTGGGCAATGGGAGCAAAACGGAGCCTGGCTCCAAAGGGGAGGGTGAGGCTCCCTGCAAAACTTAGTGCTTTGCACCCCTTCTAGCTATGGATCCCAAAGGATCTCCTCTATGGAGAACTTGTGCAAGGAAAGCGCCCTACAGGTAGACCACAGCTGCGATACAAGGACATCTGCAAGAGGGATCTGAAAGCCTTAGGAGTGGACCTTAACAGGTGGGAAACCCTGGCCTCTGAGCGGCCTGCTTGGAGGCAGGCTGCGCAGCATGGCCTTTCCCAGTTTGAAGAGACACTTGGCCAACAGACTAAGGCAAAGAGGCAAAGGAGGAAGGCCCATAGCCAGGGAGACAGACCAGGGACAGACTGCACTTGCTCCCGGTGTGGAAGGGATTGTCACTCCCGAATTGGCCTTTTCAGCCACACTAGATGCTGTTCCAGAACCACCTTTCAGAGCGCAATACCATAGTCCTTCAAGACTGAAGGTTGCCAACAATGAATGACTGCCTCAACTGTCCTCAGCATTCACTAATTCCAGAAGAGCAATGAGCACATTAGCCATTATGGATTTTAATTTACAAACCATGTTTCTATATACCTAGAGAGTCCCACCTGCATACTTCATCAGAGGGTGACACTGCTTCATTGCCCTACTGTTTTCACTGCCCTGCTTCTAGGAATGGGACCAGGTTCTCTACTATCACAAATGGAATGCATTTTAATTTACAGCTAAATCCTACCCGGTTCTGCTGCCATAAAAATGGCTTTTGGCAGCGCGTGCAGCATGCCTCCAGCAGCCATTTTAGGAGTGTTGCAGCAGTGTGGAAGGTTTACTGCCAGGACCCAGGAAGATAAGTCTGGTGGGGCAGTAGTAGTAGTTGGCAACCTTCAGTCTCAAAAGACTATGGTATCGCACCCTGAATGGTGGTTCTGGAACGGGATGAGAGGAATGGAGAGAGGAGGGGCAGAATGGGGAACAGACAGGGAGGAGAGGCAGATCTAGGCCAGGAAGAGGAAGGTATCAATGGCAGCAAGGCCACCAATATCCCCTTTCCTGGCCTCAATCCATCTTCCCGGATCCACTTGGACTTGCATCCACAGTGCAGATCCAAGCAGACCCCGCGGGGCAGTGACGGCTTACCCCTGGGCAAAGGAACAAATGTTCCCTTACCCAGAGGAGACCTCTAGGACCTGAAATTCCCCCACAGGATGCCGTGTGATCCCCATTGGCCATGACTGTAGGAACACGGGGAGTTGGGTAGAATTGGGCTGTTATCTATCTAGGCATGTTTATGGCACCTTTCCACCTCCTGTGTGACTCTCAAGGCAGCTCACATTTGGTTTAAAGCACAATTCCTTCTCCTCCTCCCTGAGGTAGTTGGTGGCTTGTTGTGAGTGGGGATGGGCACACCATCTTCTTTTCCATCCATTTTTAATAAAACGTGCTTGCAGTTTTGGGCCAAATGTAGAAGCAATATCCAATGTCGTTCATCCTGTCAACAGAGAGTTTTATAATGAAATGTAATCTTTTTAATCAATGACACTGTATCTCCAGGCTTTGGTTTCCATAATATATGACATCTTAGCTGCAATGATGAATAATATTGGTTGTTTTTTTTTAATTTCAGTTTGTGCCGTTTCGGGATTACATTGACAGAAGCGGAAACCATGTACTAAGTATGGCCAGACTTGCTAAAGATGTGTTAGCTGAGATCCCAGAGCAGTTTCTTTCCTATATGAGGGTCAGAGGAATTAAGCCATCTCCTGCACCTCCTCCATACACACCTCCTATTCACGTATTGCAGACTCAGATATAAGCACACCAAATGCTTAAGGTTGTTCACAGACCATAGAGCACTACTGAGAGAGTGCACCAGTATTCTTGTGCACCAAGAGCCATTGTGCTGAGACCAAGTGTCCCTCTTCGTATGCCATAGAACTCTCTGGTGGACTTTGGAGCAGAGTGCGTTACTTCATATACCAAAATGTCCAGTCCAGTTGCATGCGCAACGGAACAGCTTTTATGTACAAGGAGAAAAATGGTGATGTTTGTTTCTGGGTTTTATTTTGTTTCTGACAGACAAAAAGCTACTATTGTCACTTTTTTTTTAAGAAAGCACAAGTCACGGGTTCAACTGAGAAGTCCTTGTCTTTCCGGAATTAATATGTACATAAAAATGTGTAGGAATACAATTCCTCTGTATCAATGTTTACATGTTACTACTTTTCAAACTTAACTACTTTTTATAATTATTTTTAATCTTAAGAATTTGGAATATTTGAATTGTCTTCTAGCTTGCAATAGTAAAATCCACAAGAGAAGCAATATCTCTTTGAATGATTGTCCGGACAAATCTGAATGCAAAACCAAGGGTAGAGAGGAAGGGGGGACAACTACATTCATAGGTCTTGAGAATTGAACAGCCTCACTCAAATTGCTCGGTAACGGATTGATCTGACATATTTGAGACTACGCTTCCAAAACATGTATACTGTAAGAATAAGTATTTTTGCAAGTTATTCCACTTTCTGAAATTTGTGTTTACATTTTTTTAAAGACTAATTATGCTGGCATAATAAATTTGAACATTGTCACACATTGCATAAGACTAGGGAACGGCTGCATTGAATAACGTTTTGATTCCTATAATTTAGTTTCTGTAACATGTGATATCTGTAGAGTATCTTGCATAATGACAGTAGAGCTTTTGGCATCCTATAGCTTTCTGCGGGTGAGTATTTTATCCTGGGTGATTTAAATCTTTTATGCAAATTGCCAGTTTCGGTGAGGTTGTCTCGATGGTCTGTTCAAAGGGATGCTGACTCACTTCTGAGTTGGCCTTTGTCACAGTCACACCACCATGTGGGGGGGGGGAAGTCATCCTATTAATTACCGGGGTTAAAATCGCACTGCAGTGTTGCTTAGTGCACAACTTTTATGTATATAACTACACAAGTATTTTATTATATGCCTGTTCTTATCCTAATTATCAGATGTTTTTGCATGTACAGTTTTTACGAGAAATTCACAGTTTTGTGAGTATTTGTGTCAAAACTTTTATTTAGAACAAATGGCCTTAAATCTCACGAATACCTTGGAAATGATTGTGAATTGCCTTCAGGTACTGGAAGATGTTTTGTGTCAAAATTGTAATTGCCTAGTCATGTGTATCTCTCTTCTTTGGCACATTACCTGTTTACTACTTTCTTTACTACTCTGTATGTTATACTGTACAGTATTAAATTAAGGTGCATTTTTTAAGCATGAAAGGATCTTTTTTCTGGAAAAACATATACGCATGGTATCAATGGCATATAACCCTATGTAATACAGAATCTTCCATTTTTAATTAAATATATTAAAGGTCCTTAAATATTCACTTGTTGGAAATTGCTTTTCTGAATATTCTTAACAATTGGTGTGAGGTGTATTCACGATTGGTGTATTCAACATAAGCTAAATGTGTACTAGCCTAGTAACTTGCACTGGTTGGTTGGCAACCTTCAGTCTCAAAAGACTATGGTATAAGCCTATAGCACCTGGTATTCCCAAGCGGTCTCCCATCCAAGTACTAACCCGGCTTGAGCTTGCTTAGCTTCCGAGTTCAGACGAGATCAGACATGTGCAGGATAAGGTAAGAGATAAGATAACTGTTCAGTTTATTTTAGGTAGGGCCAGTGAATGTTTTCAGAATTTTGGAGAACCTTATGCATTTTTAGTTGGGTTGCTTTATTAATGAGTGATCATGTTAAAACAAACAGCAACAACAAAAATCAACAGCAGAACACAAGGGGTGGGAATTGGCCTTTCTGAGGCTCACTAACAGTCTCGACATTAGGGATGAGGAGATGCAGCTTTTTTTGTATTACTTTTATTGTTTTTGTGATCAATTTTATTCTGTATGTCCTCCGTGGAGCAATCTCCACGGTTATGGTCTCTAATACCATTATAGAACTTCTACCATTCTTACACAAACATTGAATGCAAACTATTCTTTTTAATTTTTAACAATTCTGTCTTTTAAAAAGACAGAAATATATGAAATATGAAATATTTCCATGAAATATAACCTTATTTTCAGGTCTTATTAATCTATGAAATATGCCCTTATTTTCAGTTGGGAGTTCCACAGTGACATTCTCACCACCAGTCCCCATGATTACTGTGTTGTCCACCTGCCATAATTGGATTCTACATATTTTTCTGAAATTTTTGATGTCCCACTCAGTGTTATAGCACAAAATCTGGTATACATTTAAATGGCTGTATTCTGAAAAACTATATTCTGAAAAAGTCTTGTTAAAGGAAATCACATAGGGCCCACATTTGAACAGGAATGGTTAGTGAAATAGACACACACACACACACACACACACACACACACACACACACCAGCATTAAGCAAAACAAATCTTCATCATATGAAATAGCAGAGCAAAACTTCTTTATTGCTCATTCTGGAGAAGGTTCCCAGAGGAACTTCTTCACATTGCATGTCATGTAGATTTAAGCACCCCTGTTTCTCATTTGTGTCACCATGAAAATCAAAAAGGCAATTTTCTCCTTGTCAGCTGAAATCTGTTTTCTGATGGATGACAATGTTGGTGTAGGCGGTTAAGCCTCAACAATTCTGACACAAACTTTCCTGAACAAAATGGAATAATTGATTATATCACTTATAATGCAATCTCATGAATGTTTACTCAGAAGTAAGTCACATTGTGCTCAATGGGGCTTGCACCCAGGAAGATGTGTAGAGGATTGCTGCCTTATGACCCAATCTTATTGGGCCCAGCAGGTGCTGACTGCCTTACAGCAGTCACAAAAAATGCTCCAGCATCTCACAGAGTAGCACACTGCAGAAGCACCAGTGGCAAGGTCAGAGATTTCCTGTGCATGTCAGTGGATCCTGGAGGACCTGCTGAAGCAGGTAAGATGTTGGGGGAGGCAGGACAGGGTTAGATGAGGCAGGGCAGGGTAAGGTAGAATGAGGCAGTAATGGGTGTGAAGAAGTTAGGCCAATGGTTCCCAACCTTTTCCGACTTGCGACTCAGCCTACTGGGCCATTGGCCATTAGGGTTACAATCCTAGACATTGTATTGGGCAGTGGGTTTTTACCAAGGGTTCCCTGGCTCCCTTGGCTGGTATCCATGGCTCCCACTGAATCCATTTGTCATGATCAAGGAACAGCATTCATGGAAACAAGCACAAGCAACCTGGATGACTCCCTTGGCTACTGTGTATACCAGGCAAAGATGGCTGGTGGGAGGGTATGGCCAAAGGGGGATTTAAAAAGTTGTGCATTATTATATCCTATGTGGGTCTTGTTTTAAGAGATACAGTCGCAACCAGTTTCCTGCCCTCAACTCAGCTTCTTCACCAGGACAGGCATGCCATACATGGTGTAGTGCATCTGAAACACTTTAGCACTGGGACCCACTTTTAAAAACAACTATAGTGACCCACTAGAGCAGTGGTTCCCAAAGACTGGACCTGTACGTGAATTCTTTGTCCTGTTCTTTTCATAATGAACGAATGGAACCCATGGACCCCATTTGGCTTGGATTCCATTCATTTCAGAAAACGAATCCTCACCAGAGCTGAGTTTTGAGAGCGAGAGATTCTGCCAATACAGTGTGAGAGACAGTGGCTAAATTGCTAGTTAAGTTCCTAATATTTTTGCATTACCTGCGGAAAATAAACACACTGAAAATGAGGTGCCATGGCTGCAGACCAATGATTACACAGGGAGATTTATTGTCAGAGCCTGGGGAAGGATGATAGGACCAGGCTTTATGCATTTTCAGTAAAATTGTGTGATATAATTGAAAACCTCGCTGCCCACAAGGGATGGGAGGTGCTGCTGGATAACTGTATTTACTCCCTTTCAAAGAAAAATGAAATAACTCTGAACAAAAGGCTGGGTTTGCCCCCACAATTATCTTTCTGTTTTCCATTATGGCTATTTCTTTTTCTAGCAGGACTGCAGCCAGGGTGGGGCCAACGGAAGCTTGACCATCTAGGAATTGGGCTGCATGCACTGGTGTGTTCAACAGTGCTGAAGCCGTACCAGTGAACAATGAGTTTGTGCTAGCCTGGGCAGACCAGCACGGGATGGGAGACGGTGGTGGGAAGGTGGAATGGAGGTGTTTTGTGGTGTGGGGAGGTGTCATGAATATGTACAGTTTAGGCCTAGTAACATGTAAAGCCTGAACCAAGCTAAAACAGTAACACAGAAGTGGCTTGCATTTCCTATCTGCTAGGAATTTACAACTCAATGGAAGGTGATTATGTCACACCTAGGCAGCCAGAAAGACACCGATCAAGGATGGAATGCAGCTGTAGATCTCCAGGGGGGGAAGGAAGAGCTGAGAGGGTGAGCTTCCAGCCCCACTTCCGGAGGACAGGGTTTTTTGGTCTTGTCTCTTGGTGAGATAGGTGGTGGGTGCACATCCTGCCCCGCCAGGACCATGTGGCCTCTTAGGTGACTGACCTGAGGATCTACAAAAGAAGCTGACCCAGGTGAGAGTCAGAGAATAATAGAGTTAGCCAGTTAGCTTTGTTGTTTTATGCTGATGTGTTTCCTAGAAGTTTTTATGACTCTAGCATTTGCTGCCTTTTGTAACTTTTTGTAACCCTATGAATTTATTAAAGTAAAAATCCTTTATCATGTTGGTTCATTGTCTGTTGGGGACAAAGGTTCAGAATCCTGCCTAGCCGTTCAGCAAGCTACCAAAAATCCTCATTGTGGACTAGTAACTTGAGGACTGAGACTTTAAGTAAAGAAAGTGCTCAGTGCCTACAAGGGATATAGTTAAGCCTAGAGGGTCTTGGTTTCCCTGGACTGGGACACTGGCTCTTACAGGGTGGTGGCAGTACTACCGAACAGGGATCTTTGAGGGCTCTAGGGTTCAGAACCAACAACTCTGAGCACCCTAAAACCCTGGGAGTGAGACCAAGTGTACGACAGGAGGGCAATCCAGGAAGCAGATCGAACCAGAGAGGGGGATGGGACCAGTCTGGGTGGACCTAGGCTGGATCCTAACCCTCATCCCTGGCCTGATCAGCATTACATGGCCTACTTGGATTTATGGGCACAGATTTGAGGACACCCATAGGGCTGGCTGGCATATAACGGGGTAAGAGGACATAAATTCCCTTACTCCAAGTTGCACCCAAGCCTGCTTCTACCCTGTGCTGGATACAGTGCAGACCAACTGGTTTGCCTGTTCCAGCCCAGGTTATGATTGCGCCTTAATTCTGATATAAATAAATTCTGATTAAATTTTTGTTGAAAAGTAGTATATAAATGGTTAATAATAATAATAATAATAATAATTAATGAACCTGTAAAAGGATCCCAGGAGATCCCAGGCTTCAGGCCTGTGGGTTGTGGACAACTATAGATAATTGAATCAGTAGATGCTGGATCCATGGGTACATGGATCCATGGGCATACACTTCATGGCTTGTACCCCGTAATGGATTTTTCCTCCAGAAACTAGTCCAATTCCCTTTTAAAGGTGTCCAGACTAGACGCCATCACCTTCTGGTGCCTGCAGAAGACCAACATACAACAAAAGCAGGTAAGCTCCATGCAGGCTGGCGGTAGAAGAGTTTGGGTGGGGGGAGGGTGGTTCAGGCCTGGGTGGGGGCAGAAATGGGGGCAGCAGCTTCCGCCATATCCTATCCCCCTTTATGGGTTTGATTTCCCTACTTGAACCTGCACCAGCGATTTAGCTAGAGCAGGACCAAATAGATCCATTATGCGGACTGGGGCTTTCCTCAGGGGCTGTAACTATCTGGCTATATAGCAAATGAAAAAATCAAATTAGTTTACTATGCGAGTAAATAATTTATCATATTTATGTGTATTTTTTTAAATTGAGGGCCCCTCTATAACATCTGCTAAAGGTCCCAGTCTAGCTTAGCCCTGTTTCCTGCCTTGTTCTTGGGCAGCAGTGCTGAAGGAAGAGGGAGGCCTCCCTCCTTTCGCTCACGCTGGAAGGAGAGTGAGATAACGGCTCGGCACCCAACTGGAATGGCCCAGCAGGCATCACACTGGGAGAGACGACTGATGGGCCTGGAGAGCCCCTCCGTTGGTTTGCCCCCTCACCCAGCCTGCCACTCAAAGCAGGCATTTTCTGGGCGGCTTGGTCCTGCCGCTCGTGTTTGACATTGGCTGCGTTTCACATCTCGGCTGAGTAACGCTGGCTAATTAGGCCAAATCCCACATTAAAGACAAGCTCTTGGGAAGCTCAGAGTGTTTCACCACTTCACTGGTTTGCTGCAAACGAAACCTGCAAACAGATCTTCCTTTCTGTAAATAAGACTGGCAAAGGGTTAGCTTTATTTTATTTGAATTATAAAAACAAGCTGACAGTCACTTTTATTCGCAATCCTCAGAAACAACCTTCATGGAGACGGCCCAGTATGTAAATGATATTGATTTAGCATGTTTTCAGTGAAGTAAGGCCTTAACGTATATCATATATTTATACTTGGTTCGCCCATGCACTTGTTTTTGTGTTTTGTGTTGAAAGGGAAGTAGCCATCTTGGAGCTGGAGATCGAGCGTTAGCGCATTCACATCTCCAAGTGGGTGAGTCACGACATATGGAGCCTTTGTCCGCGGAACTATAGCTGAGCCGGAGAAGTACGGTTCTCCTTTATTTCCAGGGCTCCTGGTCCGTTGCTCTCTCATTACAGTGACATTCTTGCCATTTCCAGCACTATGATCAGAGCCCCCCCTGCTGTTCTGGAGGCTGGGTCAGCATCTGAGGCATGAGTCACGCCTCTGAATGGAAGTCAACGTACTGCATGTCCCGGAGTCGGTGTGTGGGCCGTGAATGCCGAACAATGGCGTTCCTATTTCAGGGTGTGTACTGCTTTTCTTTCCTAACGTTCTAATTTGGTTTCCCCCACAGTGCTTGAATCATGATGCAAACGGAGTTTATCCGTCCTGTGGACAATCTGTTCCAGAAAGAGTGGGGAAAAGTAATAACCCTTTATTCCCTCCCCTTCCCCCGCCCCAGTAGAGCAGTTGACTGTACTTAAAGTTAGCTGCTGCATGAAGTGGTCTTCAACCTTTTCTGGGCCACAATCCATATAAGTAAATAAGTAAGAAGTATGAGACTGGGCACGCTGTCAATGACACCCCCTCTCCCGGGACCCTATCCACCCACCCCCATCGTCACCGCTTCCCACCCCTATAATGCCCTCTCAGCACTGTAACCAAATATTTTCATTAGAGAGAGCAGAAAAGGTTACCCTGAAGCCTGGCACTAGTGAAAGTTATTTTAGCACAGTTCCTAAGAACCTGGGCAGGACTGGGACACAACCTCCTGGTACCTGAAGAGGTTCACCAGATGCCTTCCCCGTTACCTGGTGGTGCTCTAGTCTAGTGGTCTTCAACCTTTTTCATTCCTGTAAGCTGCTGTGACCCTGCAATGGAGGCTTCAGGACCCCATTGGGGTCCCAACCCCAAAGCTGAAGAACAAGGTTGAAGAATAGAAGGATCATGAGCAAAGCTGTGGCCAGTAGTGGAAGCAGAGAGAGACAGAGATTGTTCTCTTGGTGTTCTAGATGGTTCTAGAACCAATAGATGGTTCTATCGTTTTCCTGGTGCAGAAAGGAAAGGCCAAGTGAGATAGAATCCTGTAGTCCAGTGGTTCTCACACATTTAGCATCGGGACCCACTTTTTAGAATGAGAATCTGTCAGGACCCACCGGAAGTGATGTCATGACCAGAAGTTACATCATCAAGCAGGAAAATTTTTAACAATCCTAGGCTGCCATCCTACCCACACTTATCCAGGAGAAAGTCCCATTGACTATCATTGTTAAAAGAATATACATAGTAGCCTGTTAAAAGTACAGGTCTGTAACATTTCCCCAAATGCAGTCACATACCATGGGAGCATCAAGTCTGATATATTAAAAATAAAATATTGAAATGAATGGTGACCCACCTGAAATGGGCTCGCGACCCACCTAGTGGGTCCCGACCCACAGTTTGAGAAACACTGCTGTAGTCAATCCTGCGTTAGCTCTGCCACTCTGCAGAGGGCACCACCAGCAAGTTGGGACAACTGGTTTTGCCCTCCTAAATAAGAAGTTTTGCTCCTAAATATGCCAGCCCACACATTTCATCACACCTAATCGTGAACCCGCAGGAGAGGTCCGTGTGCTTCCCATTCAGTCCCTTGTCACCCTAACGCTCTTCAAAATGCTCAGAGAAATTATCATGTGCAGTTACAAAGAACTGTGGGAATACATGCATCAAATGTGAAATTCTCTCCAACATTTGGAATTTCCTAACTGGGATCTACAATTTAATTTTCTTTCGTGTAAGAGTGCAAAAGGAAGCCCCAGTGAGGTGGTGGCCCATTTCTAAAGAGTCCAGAGGCATGGAAATGACCTAGCTGTGCATAACTACTCTGGCAGCCTTTTCTTCTTTTCCAGCTATGCCACAGGTGCAAAATAAATAAGACTAGCCAAACAGGTTGTGGCGGTGTTTGCCTTTGCAACAATAAGTCTCCGCGAAAGGGCTGTTAAATTCTCCACAGGCCCACTTGCTTCAGAAAGGAGGACTGCAGAATTCTCTTGGAACTGGCCAGAGGTCTGTTTTGCAACATTTCCGTAAAGAATGACTTTGGCTGCCTGGATGATTGGCACGAGATGAGGTGAAAGTCTCGCTTTATTCAGACCTATGAAAAGAAAGGGCCCAATTATATTTACAGAGGCATTCAAAAAAGGAGTTAGTAATAATGGAGGGGAGTGTGCTTTGCACTTGGACCAGAGCATGGATGACAGTCAAAAATGGATGAGTGTCAACGCAGAGGCCGATTAGCTTGCAAATGTATTTTGGCCTGCGAAAAATGTAAGTCACTAACCATATGCATGTGAAACCCAAATGAACAGAAATAAAAGAAAAATAAACATAAGAACAGCAATGAACACCATGGAAGGCTGGATGACATTGGACAAAATTTGACATGGAGTTATAACTGAAAGTGGTTGAAAGAGCAAAGCGATGGAAGTCAAGTGGATGAAAGTCAAGGTGCACCTGTACTGTGGCGGCGAAACAAGCAGAAAACAGAATGACTGAGAGCTAACCTGACACCAGCCAGGAGGAGTGTTTTGATACCGCTTTGAGTAGGGCAAAGAGCTGGCAAGCACATTGGGACTTTGAGGGCAAGGTCTTGCATTCGGCCCACATAGAACCTGTCCACTCGCTGTTGATGCATTGGGTCTACCACTGCCCCAATGGTGGTGGTTCAGGGGTTGGCCTGACTAAGGGGTAACCCTCTGTTGGGCTTAACCCTCAACCACTCCCTGACTTGGCTGACCCCTGATTCTCCTCCTGGTGCTTCAGTGGTTGCATCTGGCACAAAGACGTAACGTTGTCACAGGCAGGGAGTTAGTCCCAGGCTCTGGTCCTCTTACAGCCAGCATCTTGAATTGGGCCTGGAAACATATTGGCAGCCAGTGCAGCTGCTGGAGCAACGACCCAACAGAGTCGAACCACTTACCCCCAGCAAGTACACAAGCCGCAAGTACTGCAATCTGCACAGATTGCAGTTTCCGAACAGTCTTCAAGGGCAGCCCCATGTAAGGCTTGTTACAATAGCCTAATCTGGATGTCTAAGTTGCTGGTCACTGGAGTGTATCACTACCCAGGTTTGAGATGTTGAGCACCCTGGTCTATGAACAGTATCGGAATTTTCTGCTTTAGCCAAGGTTCTGTTGCTTGTGGAAGGCAATCAGTTCATTTGCTCAGCAGCACTAAGAGCTGCAGACCTTTCTGGAAGATAATATAAAAGTTGCATGGAGAAGCGTTATGTCAATACAGCATCTCCTTGGCACACCATCACTTTCCTACACAGAAATAAATCTCGAAGCTGAAAATCCACCGCAGAATCTTGATTAGGAGTGTACTTTATGGAAAGGGAATTCAGCATCAGCCTGGCTTGAAAAATTACCGGCAAAAGGAGCTCGGTGGGCAGGCAGGATATAGGAATATCCAAAGGAGATAAGGTTGCCAAAGATAAGGTGGTGGGGGGAGATTATTCTCAAGTCAATTGCCAGAAGAGCAATCCACTTTGCTTCTGCCCTTTATTTTTTTTTCTCCATACTCATTAGTGAACCAGACAGTTTGTACACTGTGTTCTCCCCCAGACTCACTAAAGTATATGGAGAAAAAGCAACAGAAACAAATTGGATGACCCTGATATCCACTGGCACCTGCAATTAGAAATGGGCTATGCCAGATGCAAGGGAGGGCACCAGGATGAGGTCTCTTGTTATCTGGTGTGCTCCCTGGTGCATTTGGTGGGCCGCTGTGAGATACAGGAAGCTGGACTAGATGGGCCTATGGCCTGATCCAGTGGGGCTGTTCTTATGTTCTTAACTACAATTCCCAGAAAGCCTTGCAGGTCTCTTGTTATCTGGTGTGCTCCCTGGGGCATTTGGTGGGCCGCTGTGAGATACAGGAAGCTGGACTAGGTGGGCCTATGGCCTGATCCAGTGGGGCTGTTCTTATGTTCTTAACTACAATTCCCAGGAGGCCTTGCAGGTCTCTTGTTATCTGGTGTGCTCCCTGGTGCATTTGGTGGGCCGCTGTGAGATACAGGAAGCTGGACTAGATGGGCCTATGGCCTGATCCAGTGGGGCTGTTCTTATGTTCTTAACTACAATTCCCAGAAAGCCTTGCAGGTCTCTTGTTATCTGGTGTGCTCCCTGGGGCATTTGGTGGGCCGCTGTGAGATACAGGAAGCTGGACTAGATGGGCCTATGGCCTGATCCAGCGGGGCTGTTCTTATGTTCTTAACTACAATTCCCAGGAGGCCTTGCAGGTCTCTTGTTATCTGGTGTGCTCCCTGGGGCATTTGGTGGGCCGCTGTGAGATACAGGAAGCTGGACTAGATGGGCCTATGGCCTGATCCAGTGGGGCTGTTCTTATGTTCTTAGTCAAATCCATTTGTAGACAGATCCACAGGTATCAGGGTCCCACTGTACTTTAGGTAAACCCAGGCAGTTTAGTTGCTGTGTTCTTCTCCAGACAAGCAAGGAAACTCTGGATGTTGGAGGACAGTGGGTGCGGCAGAAGCCACAGAGCCCAAAGGGTTATTTCCATCTGGAGGATGAATAAGTATTAGGGCTATGCCAGAAAATGTTTTTGTTTCATTACCCCATTTTTGTTTTTAAAAGTTAGATTCATTTTGATACTAAAGGCTTCACTCTGTATCTGCGGGGGATACGTTCCTGGTCCCACTGTGGTTCCAGGATTAGAGGACATGGGGAACCCTATCACTGTGCCCCCCCCAACACCCTTGACCTCTGTTTATAGTTGTATGAATGAATTGTGTACTTGCTTTAACCAGAAAGCTTATAGTAAGACAAGCAGGCAGGCAGCCTTTAACTAGAGGGGACGACTCAGCGAACGTACTTCCTGTTTCTTGTTAACATTCGCTGAGTCATCTGGTTAAAGCAAGTACACAATTTCTTTGCATGACTATAAACAACATAAATGAAGGTGATGGGTGCGAGGGGTGTGGGTGGCTGTGGGAACCACAGATAATTGGATCCATGGATACCGGATCCTCAGACACCTGTAGTTTGTTTGGTTCTTTACTCATTACTTCCTTTCCTATTTATGCTGCCCACTTCTTCTTTCTTCTACAGTAGTCACTGCCCTGGCAGGCAGCCGGGCTCCTTGTGCAGTGGACTCTTGGTGGCTGTGATTTATTTTCCCATAATATCCAGATACAACATGGGAATGGAACATTGTGAAAAAACACAATGGTAGGTACCACAAAAAACATGGTGGCTGTCACTAGTGGTTCCATTCCCCTCCCCCACAATGTCCTAGGCTGATGCTACATCCAGGGCATTCTGGGGAAATAACATGAGCATCTCCAAGAGGAAACTGTGCCAGAGGGACTCTCTGAAAATGAACCCCATTCATTTCACATCACATTCATTTTTTGGGGGGGGGGGGAATGGGAAACAAACCAAATGGACCCCATCCCATTTGTCTTCCATTCATTTAAAAAGTAAATGCACACCCCTAGTGAATATCCTCCAACAAGAAGCTGACGGAACATACCAAGATCCAGGTCTACAGAGCTTGCGTCCTAAGTACACTTCTGTACTGTACTGTACTGCAGCAAGTCATGGACTCTTTGCTCACAACAGGAGAGGAAACTGAACGCTCTATGGAGAACTCGTGCAAGGAAAGCACCCTACAGGTAGACCACAGCTGCGATACAAGGACATCTGCAAGAGGGATCTGAAGGCCTTAGGAGTGGACCTCAACAAGTGGGAAACCCTGGCCTCTGAGCGGCCTGCTTGGAGGCAGGCTGTGCAGCATGGCCTTTCCCACTTGGCCAACAGACTGAGGCAAAGAAGGAAGGCCCATAGCCAGCGAGACAGACCAGGGACAGACTGCACTTGCTCCCAGTGTGAAAGGGATTGTCACTCCCGAATCGGCCTTTTCAGCCACACTAGACGCTGTGCCAGAACCACCATTCAGAGCACGATACCATAGTTTTTCGAGACTGAAGGTTGCCAACTAACAGGTGCTGCCCAGGTCTTAGAGAGCCAGCTTCAGCAAGGAAGAGGTGTAGCACTGGGAGAGGGGGACCCCACACATACCTGGAACCAGCCTTAGTTCTTCCCTGGAAAACAGGCCTTGCAGTTTACAAACAGCATTTGGAAGTGTTGGGTTAACAGCAGAAGGGCTCTCATTTCCTTGGGCATGAAATTGACCAGATTGACTGGACGCCAAGACTTCTGTCGAAGCGCATTGACCATTAAAAGCAACAGGTTTACTTCCTTCCACAGATAGCAGCGTATTCTCCGAGCAGATGGGATCTCTGTTTGCCAACTCAGTGAAACATTGGCAGTTAAGCCTTTCTTCAATAGCAACCGCAGCGTCAGTACCAGAGGTGAGTCCTTTCCTTGCTTCCTTGATTGCTGGTTTCCATGACTCCCAGAAAGACACAGCAATTAATATTATTATTGTTATCATTTCTTGTGACATCCTTAGAACGATTTTATAGTTAGTGGAAGTGGATTGACTAGATTGCATTTTAAAATTTAAGTCCAGGACTGTGTTATTACAAGGATCATTTGATAGGATGGGCTACAATTATTGAATTAGATATAGACTAGTGTATAACGTGTAGAGATGGATAGATTGGTAGACATATTCCCAGAGATACACACATTGAGAAAATTGCAATAGCAAGCAACTTTTAAAGCTCCTATCTGCAGTTAGTGTGAACTCTTCTAGAGATATATTCCAGTTTCCAAAATTCTGTCTCACTCTAGACCAGTGGTCCTCAAACTGTGGGTCTGGCACCCACCAGTGAATCGTGACCCAGGTTCGATTGGGTTGTAAAACTCTCAGGGCGCATTAGGCTATGTGCACCAAAGGTTAAACAAGCTGCTACTTGGAGAGGAGCGTTGCTGCCCAATCACCATTATAGCGACATCCCTCGGTATTCATAAGTCAGGCAGCAGCCTCTAAAAGTCTGGGAACCTCTGCTCGAGGGGACCATGAAACTGGATGCAGCCATGCAAATAGGAGCAGGTTTGATTCTCAGAGGCTGAAGCTCTCGCTCTCCTCTGCTTCTCTTCTTTCTCTCCATTCCCCTCACCCTCTTTCAAACCTGTGGAGTGGGGGGAAGCACAGAGATCACAGGTGCACCACCAGGTAAGAGGGAAAACGGTTGTCAGCCCATCTCAGGTGCTGCAAGCACTTTATCAGAATTGGGCTGCTCGTCATGCCTTAAGCCCGACCACAACCATAACTAGGGTGGAACCCATGGGGCAGTCATGTACCCTCCTTGGCATAGTGCCTGGATTTGCCCTAGTTACATCTCTGTGCGTTGCTATGTGCAGTTTAGCGACCAGGCTCTCTCTTCCTTTGGCAATTACATTCCGTTGTAGCAGCACAGAATGGCCAGAGGGGCCAACAAAGCGCACCCCCTCCTCACAAGTTGCATTTGGGGCCATAATGGGGCCATAATGTCCCCATTAGCCTCTGCAAGAGGCTACCTGGATACCAAGATCCAGGTCTACAGAGCTTGCGTCCTGAGTACACTTCTGTACTGCAGCGAGTCATGGACTCTTCGCTCACAACAGGATAGGAAACTGAACGCTTTCCACTTGCGCTGCCTCCAATGCATTCTCGGCATCACCTGGCAGGACAAAGTTCCAAACAACACAGTCCTGGAATGTGCTGGAATCCCTAGCTTGTATGCACTGCTGAAATAGAGACGCCTGCGTTGGCTCGGTCATGTCGTGAGAATGGATGATGGCCGGATCCCAAAGGATCTCCTCTATGGAGAACTCGTGCAAGGAAAGTGCCCTACAGGTAGACCACACCTGCGATACAAGGACATCTGCAAGAGGGATCTGAAGGCCTTAGGGATGGACCTCAACAAGTGGGAAACCCTGGCCTCTGAGCGGCCTGCTTGGAGGCAGGCTGTGCAGCATGGCCTTTCCCAGTTTGAAGAGACACTTTGCCAACAGTCTGAGGCTAAGAGGCAAAAAAGGAAGGCCCGTAGCCAGGGAGACAGACCAGGGACAGACTGCACTTGCTCCCAGTGTGGAAGGGATTGTCACTCCCAAATTGGCCTTTTCAGCCACACTAGACGCTGTTCCAGAACCACCATTCAGAGCGCGATACCAGAGTCTTTCGAGACTGAAGGTTGCCAACAAGGGGAAGCCTCAGCAGTGCTTTGGCATTGTCCATCTAAGCCACTTCAAAGACCTGGAAGGAGGGTTGTTGTTTTGGGGGGAAGAGTGAGAGTGATGCCACACTCTTGTTGCTAATGCCAGGGTCTTGCTTTCTGAAAATGTGGTTTGCAGGGACATTAACGTGACTCAGCTCTGATTTTGATTTTGATTTTTTTTTTGAGCTAGAATGCTGCCAACCTCACCTGAGAGTAAGATCCCGAATGGCCAGCAACCCTGTGGAGCTCAGAATAGAATGGAGGTAATAGAAAGAGTCAATAGCTTCTGACGGAGAGAAAGGAATCTAATATAACTCCAGTTCCCTGTAGAAATACCAGTGCCACTGAAAACTGTCGAAAGAATATTAAAAGGAGAGGATAGCAAAGAATCTAATATCCAGCTGCTCTTAATAGGAAGTTGGAGAACACCACAGAAGTCACTGTGTCTGTATTAATAATACCATATACCCATTCAGATTAGAAACCAATTGTCATTATAACGTTGAATAAGTGGTGGGCAGTATTTCTCTGACTTTTCATTTGAATACAACACAGTGGGGCTTTTTAAAAAAAAAATAAAAATCTGACCATGTCAATGAAGCTATTTATTTCCATAAAGGCATGTGCAGATGTTTGGATAAAATTGAGATCTTATGAACATCAGCACAGCCCTGCTGGATCAGGCCACAGGCCCATCTAGTCCAGCTTCCTGTATCTCACAGCATCCCTCCAAATGCTCCACGGAGCACACAAGAGACCTGCATCCTGGTGCCCTCCTTCTTGCATTGGCATTCTGACATTGCCCATTTCTAAAATCAGGAGGTTGCACATACACATCATGGCTTGTAACCCGTGATGGCTTTTTCCTCCAGAAACTTGCCCAATCCCCTTTGAAAGGCATCCAGGCCAGACGCCATCACCACATCCTGTGGCAAGGAGTTCCACAGACCAATCCCACGCAGAGTATAAGAACGTAAGGACAAGGTCATACAATCCGCTCTTTCAGTTTGGAGCCTGGTATTTCACACCTGATGGCCTTTACATGAACAGAGTGGAAGAGCGCCTCTAATGCCCTGTCATTTTTAGTCTATGAAATGCTGAATAGGCAGGTTTTTAAAAAAAATCACATTTCAGATCTTGCCAAAAAAAAACCGTTAATTATTTGGGCTTGAGATTTGAAAAGATCTTGCATAGCAACTAGCAAGATTGAAGAAGTTGATTGGAGGAAAGAAGTAAAGTGCGTATGTTTTAGCTGGTTTTCAAGTGTGCTTTGCAGCTGCTACACTGTGGTGTGTTGCTGCCCTTGTCCAGAATGGCTCCAGTGGCAAGGGGCTCAAGGGGGAGGGTCGCTTTCAAGTGTTGCAGAAGTGTTCATCCTGCAACACTTACCACGCCACCCCACTGTAGCTACGCTACTAGTCCAGCGTCCTTACAGAACCTGTTTATAAATAAGTGTCCCTTCCCATCACAGCAACCGCCAGCTAATGAAAGGCCTGGACTGTGCGCTTGCAGGGCAGAGGGCTGGAATCACAGCTCTTCCGTCCTTCGTTACGTTATCATTATTCGCTGAATATTGATTTCGAGGTAGTTAGAATTTGCTGTTGGAATTAATAGTCTGACAGCTCCAACGCCTACTGAGGGACTTGCAGATCTCTCTGGTGGTGACAATCAACTGGACAACAGGTGCTCTTTTCATTTTCCCTGGCATGTGAGGCTCACTGCCGACATTTTGTTCTATGAATAAGGTTGCGTTGTCTTGTGCCCTGCATATCGTCTTCCCTTCCTTCTTACCTTTCACAAAGACTGAATGGGGTCACTGGGACTAACTAGGGGCTTAGTGATGATGATGGGTTCCAAAAGCGTGTTTTGCAGTGCCTTAGGGGGCATTGCAGCACACTCACAGGGGCACCACGGGATATCCCCAGTGGCCATCCTACCTGTTCTCACCCAATCTTGTGAGATTTAGGCACCACCATCCTGGATCGCATGAGATTTTATGAGGTCCGAGATAGGAGCCAGGAAGAAGAGGCTGTAGGGCATCACGATCCAAGTAAGTTTGGAGTGTTTGGATTAAAAATGGTTTTAATGTAGTGTTTGAACACAGTGTAAATCTATTTTCACTGTTTGTTGTTGACTTTTGTGAAGGCCTCCAAGCTGCCAACGTCAATAATAATTGTGGGAGTTGGACCAGCAGGATTTGATGGTATGCTTCTGTTTTGCTCTCACCCAGAATGGCTCCACGGCTTGCACGCCGTGGTGAGACTCCCTGCAAAACTTAGTGCTTTGCACCCCCTCACCACTGATCCTATTGATCAGCTTTTCCACTGATCAACTTTTCAGGCTATTGAATTGCTTTAAATGCAATAAGCCTGCCTTCAGACCAGCTCCATTCGGTGATCATTGGCTCACTCTGGACCCGGCCGCTTTGTGTTCTTGCCAGTGAGCAGTAAAACTGCAATCGTTGGCGAGAGGACAAGAAGGCTGGATCCAGAGTGGGCTGAAGATCAATGAATGGAGGCTCAGGTAGTGTGGTGTCACCCCTCACTCCCCGTGTACCTGCACTCCCATAGTTGTGCTTTGGCCTTTCAGATCATGAGATTGGTATCTTTTGCACTATAATCAGCTATTTAAAATGGGTTCCCAGAATGAAATATTTGTGATGACCATTTGAGTTTGTTTTTCAGGTGTAAGCGAAGGAAATGTCACACGCAGAAGCAAAACAATCCTTATATGGTTAATGATCACAGTATATCCACTGCCAACCTTGAAAGTGACTTGAGGGAATGTGGGCTGAATTTTGAGGTAATAAATTCCAATATTTTCAATGCAGGATTATGTTTGTTTGTTGTGCTTCTGAAACGAGAGCTGGTTAGCACTTGAATGACAAAACATTGACCCAAATTGGAGAAATCTCATTCTCTGCACACAATGAGCCGGCCTACGTAGTTTTTTTTCAGCACACTTGATGCTCTGTGAATTGTCACTCTGTGGTTCAGCTTGCATTTGTGATGGCAAGGTAAGGTGAATGAAGTGTTTGAGCAAACCATGATTCATAAGACCTGGGTATGGAGCCATTGTTCAACAGAAAGAAACGGAGGTGAGCTTCCGCCATCCCTGCAAAGATTGGTGGAAAAGAAATTTGGTAGGAATTGGAGGAGTGGAAAGTGTTCTGGATTTTGGGAGTAAGAAGCTGCACATACTGCAGTTCAGCCATTTTCAACTACGGTGCCGTGGCACACTGGTGTGCCGCGAGTGGTCCACAGGTGTGCCACAGGAATTGGGGGGAAGGTCATTTATTAATAGGGCCAATGAGAGATGTGAGCCCACACTGGCAGCATGGTGTGCCTTGTCAAATGTCAAAAACCTGGTGGTGTGCCTTGACCATTTTAGTGCCTCGTCAGTGTGCCGTGAGATGAAGAAGGTTGAAAATCACTCCTGTGGTTGCTGTTCAGGAAATCGGCACCTCAAGGGAAAGAGGTTGCCTGCTGAAATGACAGGTATTTGGTGAGGTCAGGGTATGAAGACAAGTGTCAAGTGGTTGTCAAGCCTTAAGGGCTCTAGATAGCATCTGAATGTTAACAGCTGAGAGAGTTCACAGCACTGCTCAGCTATTTGCCCTCAGCAAGTGAGAGCAGATGGCCTGTTAGAATCCTGCAGCTATCCGTAGTAGCTCACATCTAAATGTTATCTGCCTGGCAGCCCTGATAACTTTTGCCGGTTTATGTACTGGGAAGGCAGGTGTAGAAAGAGCTTCAAAGATATCATGTATGGCTCACTAGAGCTTTTCTGTGAACATGAATAATCGTATATATCTTTGTACGTATAACTAAGACCTGCTGCACATGCCTTTTTAAAATTTAGGTAACTGGAAAATCCATACAGAGTTATACTTCCTGCACTTAAAAAACGCTACAATGAATTTCTAAAGAAAACAATTGAACCCAACTCTGGGCTAGAGTATTTATGGTTTAGTACAATGCTTCCCAAACTCGTTAGCAGCAGACCTCACTTTTAAAAATGACAATCGATTGCTACCTTCTAGAAAATAGAGATCTAGAAAGAAGTAATACTGTGTTTATTAATAATCATTAGTAATTATTAATGAATAATAATCTCTGTCCAGTGTTCCTGAGGATGCTGGAGACCTTACATATAGTATGTGTATGTAGGCATTTGCTTGATTCTCCCTAGAAATGGAGTTCCAGGTCAGACAAAAGGCTGAAACTGGGTTCACACATGATCTATGGCACTCCAATGTACTAGAGCAGTGGCTCTCACACATTTAGCATCGGGACCCACTTTTTAGAATGAGAATCTGTCGGGACCCACCGGAAGTGATGTCATGACCGGAAGTGACATCATCGAGCAGAAACAATTCTAGGCTGCAATCCTACCCACACTTACCCAGGAGTAAGTCCCATTGACTATCATTGTTAAAAGAACATACACAGTAGCTTGTTAAAAGTACAGGTCTGTAACATTTCCCCAAATGCAGTCACATATCATGGTAGCATCAAGTCTATTAAAAATAAAATATTGAAAAGAATGGGGACCCACCTGAAATTGGCTCGTGACCCACCTAGTGGATCCCAACCCACAGTCTGAGAAACGCTGTACTAGAGAAAATTGGAAAATGTGACATTTTAATTTGGGGGTATGAAGATCATACCACAGGCTCTCTCTCTCTCTCGCTCTCTCTCATTCTTTCTTTGTGGTTCCCAAACTTTTTAGCATCAGGACCCCACCTTAAAAAGTTTCACTTTACCAGCTGATCAGTATCTGTGGCTATAATGGGGATGGGGGCAGGTTGTTTAACCCTTGATGCACATAGCCTGATCTACCTTTTCTAGCTAGATAGCTAGATAAGAACATAAGAACAGCCCCACTGGATCAGGCCATAGGCCCATCTAGTCCAGCTTCCTGTATCTCACAGCGGCCCACCAAATGCCCCAGGGAGCACACCAGATAACAAGAGACCTCATCCTGGTGCCCTCCCTTGCATCTGGCTTTCTGACATAGCCCGTTTCTAAAATCAGGAGGTTGCACACACACATCGTGGCTTGTACCTCATAATGGATTTTTCCTCCAGAAACTTGTCCAATCCCCTTTTAAAGGCGTCTAGGCTAGACGCCAGCACCACATCCTGCGGCAAGGAGTTCCACAGACCGACCACATGCTGAGTAAAGAAATATTTTCTTTTGTCTGTCCTAACCCGCCCAACACTCAATTTTAGTGGATGTCCCCTGGTTCTGGTATTATGTGAGAGTGTAAAAAGCATCCCCCTATCCACTCTGTCCATCCCCTGCATAATTTTGTATGTCTCAATCATGTCCCCCCTCAGGTGTCTCTTTTCTAGGCTGAAGAGGCCCAAATGCCGTAGCCTTACCTCATAAGGAAGGTGCCCCAGCCCCGTAATCATCTTAGTCGCTCTCTTTTGCACCTTTTCCATTTCCACTATGTCTTTTTTGAAATGCGGCGACCAGAACTGGACACAATATTCCAGGTGTGGCCTTACCATCGATTTGTACAACGGCATTATAATATTAGCCGTTTTGTTCTCAATACCCTTCCTAATGATTCCAAGCATAGAATTGGCCTTCTTCACTGCCGCCGCACATTGGGTCGACACTTTCATCGACCTGTCCACCACCACCCCAAGATCTCTCTCCTGATCTGTCACAGACAGCTCAGAACCCATCAGCCTATATCTAAAGTTTTGATTTTTTGCCCCAATGTACATGACTTTACACTTACTGACATTGAAGCGCATCTGCCATTTTGCTGCCCATTCTGCCAGTCTGGAGAGATTCTTCTGGAGCTCCTCACAATCACTTCTGGTCTTCACCACTCGGAAAAGTTTGGTGTCGTCCGCAAACTTTGCAACCTCACTGCTCAACCCTGTCTCCAGGTCATTTATGAAGAGGTTGAAAAGCACCGGTCCCAGGACAGATCCTTGGGGCACAACGCTTTTCACCTCTCTCCATTGTGAAAATTGCCCATTGACACCCACTCTCTGCCTCCTGGCCTCCAACCAGTTCTCAATCCATGAGAGGTCCTGTCCTCTAATTCCCTGACTGTGTTTTTTCAGTAGCCTTTGGTGAGGGACCGTGTCAAACGCCTTCTGAAAGTCCAGATATATAATGTCCACGGGTTCTCCCAAATCCACATGCCTGTTGACCTTTTAAAAGAATTCTATAAGGTTCGTGAGACAAGACTTACCCTTACAGAAGCCAGGCTGGTTCTCCCTCAGCAAGGCCTGTTCATCTATGTGTTTTGAGATCCTATCTTTGATGAGGCATTCCACCATCTTACCCGGTATGGATGTTAGGCTGACCGGCCTATAGTTTCCCGGGTCCCCCCCCCTTTCCCTTTTTAAAAATAGGCGTGACATTTGCTATCCTCCAATCTTCTGGCACCGTGGCCGTTTTGAGGGACAAGTTGCATACCTTAGTCAAGAGAAAAGCAAGGAGTGGGGGGGAAAGGAATTTTTTTTTTTAATTCAGTGACTAAAACAAGATCAAAAAAAGATAATTTTTTTTTCTTTGCAGGCTACTAGAAACAGTGAACCGAATGGATTTGTCTGGGTTTAATAAAGTAAATGGCTCAGAGAAGAGTAGCTTCTGCACCAGCTTTTGCAAAAGACAGGAAATGGGCTTAGTGGGTGGGCAGAACACAACCAAATGCAGAAAGCAGGACACTGAAAACATTCTATATATTATATTCTGCTTTATCACTGCTTACTGCCTATATAAGGATAAACACTAAATTCTCTTTTATCTTTTAAGATTTGTCAATTTTAAAAATAGTTTAATTACAGTCACATTTTTCTTGCTATTTTAATTCATTATTAACCAATCATTTCACATTTTTTAAAGGAGACAGTGTTTACCCTTCAAATGAATGGACAGTGCCAGAGATTAGATGGACCAGATGCATCTGTGCCAACAAAAAGACACAAACCGTGACTTTGCAGTGGTTTTGCAGATGGATTAAGAGTCTTAAGAGTTCCAACCAGATACAAAGACTGCAGTGTTTAGGACAGCTGAGCCAGTCAGATTTAGCTGGCAGAAATGTAGGCTTTGCTTATAATGGACCTTTTGTGCTGGTTGGTCTTCTGCAGGTGCGTGTGTACAGAACTGCAGCCTAAGCTGTGGTGTCTCTGTGGGGGGTGGGGGTGCATTCTGTACTGGGTGATGCAATCAGGAGGGGTGAAAAAAATAAAGATAAATAGAAAGGTAAAATCGCTAACTGCATAACACCTGTAAGATAAAGCAAAAGTGCAGCAGCATATCCTATTTGTGTACCACTTCCCCAGCATTTGGGATCTATAGATTATAGATCTCTGACAGATCCTCTTATAAATTACTTTTCTAATCCGTTGGGGGACTTTATTTTCTCAGTAAACTGCTGTATTGGCAGATTGCGGAAGATGTAAGTCAAGAGGTTGGAGGTTGCACGTGATCTGATTGGTCACTCTGTTCTCTCACTAGTGGGTTAATCTGTCCGAAATGGTTGAGTCATGCTTTGCTTTCACCCCTGTTAGTAATCACTGCTTGTGAAGAAGATGCATCTCTTCTGGTTATCATCTCATGAGATGTTCTGGGCACCAAGCCAAGGCCTTCATACACTTTTTTCTAGGATGAAGGTGTATAAAAGCGGACTTGAATAAGCCATTAGATGTTGCTGTAGGTGGCTAATTGTGGTCCAGACACCACAGTTCTCCCCACATTCTGCTACTTTTGTAGACTTGGTCTTAGATGCAGTGTGAATTTGGGTATCCTCTTCATAGCACTGCCCAGGCTTGTGTAGCAAGCAATAGGGAGGACATCACATCCTGTTTCGGCTCAAAGGAATGCTGCAAGCCCATCTCCTGATGAATACAGACCGTGGCCAACGTGTTCTTCCTATCTGGCTCCATGTGAGAGAGCAGGGACTTGATTTATTTTTCCTCTAGCGGAAATTGACTGTGTCACTTATAAAGTGAGAACTCTCACAGCCAACTGCCAAAAGCACAAGGAAAAGATAAACTAGACTGAAACATCTTCTACTGATTATTACAAATTCAAGTGACAAAAGACTACGTGTGAGTAATGTACAATCAAAGCCTTTAGGAGTTTGGAGCTAAAATGGTTGAAAAGGTAACTGCTGGGAGAGTTATTTCACCGATCCTGCGGAAGACACTGTAATTATTACACTGATCGCTAAAGGGTTTTCTTTTTTTCTACATGTGGAAGATTAGTGGGATTAAAGGCTGAAAGTTGTTCCGTATGCGCACTGAGAGGGAAATCAACCGCTGGAACTGATGGCCGTCTTTTCAAGTGCTGGCTTGCAATATTGGTAGATAAAATTTTGTTGCCTGGCTACCAGGGATCACTGAATTTCAGTGGTTCAAACCCACTAGTTGTAGGAAATAATCTTAGAAAATAATGACTCTTCTTGCCCTAAACTCACTCTTGGCAGGAATAAAGGACTACAGAATGCATCAGAACAGAGCTGTCCAAAATGACTCTGGGAGAGACACAGATCCCTCCTTCCATGTGCTCTGTTTTCCTATAGACAAGGGGGTGATTGCACCAGAGAGTAGGGTGCTTACTGTAACCAAGACTGACTCCCATGACTTGTCTTAAGGGGGCAGTGTTTTGATTCCCAGCCTCAGCGGCTGAGAAGTCCTTCTGGAGAACCTGCAGAGAAGACTGCAATCTGTCCTCTTTTCTGATCACTCTCCAGAGCCCAGAGAACGATGGAGAAGAGATGGCAGCAAGGAGGCAAAGAGCCAACCTGAGCTTCAATCCTCTCTGCTGCCTTACACCATCCCTACTCAATCAATCTGCACAGTCTGGAGTGGCAGTCCAGAAGGGGTGGCAGTGGTTGAAGCTCCTGAAAAGGTGAGAGTCAACTGGAGGGAGGTTTTCTGGCTAGCATTCTCCCCTTCCCATACTAGCAGAGGCTGAAGCTCTTGTCCACCAAAACCTGGCTGTTAGCACATGCACCTCCTAAAAGGGTGGTGGCCTAACCTGCCACGTCAAGTACACCGATGGCCTGATTCCTACACTCACTTCAGAGACCACAAAGGAACATCTTTCCCCATCAGCACAGTGGGTTGGAGTTATGGATCTATCTGCTGCAAGACCTCACACAATGCCAGTACAGGACCCATGAGCTGGGGGTGTAGGGGGGAAATTGTACCCATGCCCAGGGTCAAAAAGGGGCTAGAAAATTTCCTGGGATTCCCACATTTTCCAATCTCACCAGAGCCAATGAAAGGAGGTTGCAGGGGGTACACTGTACCTGGACCTGGGGTTAAAAAGGGGACCCAGGAGACAAAAGAGGGAAGCCAGAAATTTCCTAGGATCTCAGAAATGTTTGCATATATTGTGTGAAGACCGGCAGTCAAATTTTGTGTACACCGACATAGTAAAAGAAAATATTTCTTTACTCAGCGTGTGGTTGGTCTGTGGAACTCCTTGCCACAGGATGTGGTGAGGGCATCTGGCCTGGATGCCTTTCAAAGGGGATTGGACAGGTTTCTGGAGGAAAAATCCATTACTGGGTACAAGCCATGATGCATATGCGCAACCTCCTGATTTTAGAAATGGGCTACGTCAGAATGCTAGATGCAAGGGAGGGCGCCAGGATGAGGTCTTTTGTTATCTGGTGTGCTCCCTGGGGCATTTGGTGGGCTGCTGTGAGATACAGGAGGCTGGACTAGATGGGCCTGTGGCCTGATCCAGTGGGGCTGTTCTTATGTTCTTAACTATAATTTCCAGGACGCCTTGCAGGTCTCTTGTTATCTGGTGTGCTCCCTGGGGCATTTGGTGGGCCGCTGTGAGATACAGGAAGCTGGGCTAGATGGGCCTATGGCCTGACCCAGTGGGGCTGTTCTTATGTTCCTAAACTACAATTCCCAGGAAGCCTTGCAGGTCTCTTGTTATCTGATGTGCTCCCTGGGGCATTTGGTGGGCTGCTGTGAGATACAGGAAGCTGGGCTAGATGGGCCTATGGCCTGACCCAGTGGGGCTGTTCTTATGTTCTTAAAATTTGCAGAAATTATGATCCAAAAATCATATGAAATTATGATCCAGTGAAGAAGGGAAGAGGCCCAAAAGAAACTTTGTACCCCCAAAATGGACCCAGAAGAAACTTTGTACCCCCTGATAAAATTCTTCTCTGAGGCCCTGTGCCAGTGTGCTGTGGTGGTTATTGTGTCAAACTAGAAGTGAAGAGATTGAGGACAGTCAAATGATGTTACCAAAATCCAAGGAAGGCGTCCCTTTTATAGAAATCATGGCAAAAGCTGGGAGCCCAGTTTGCATCACGCACAGGGCAGAACCAACAGCCGATGCCTGCCGCATGGGTTTCTGTCTCTATCCAAACATTTAACAACTACCATAGACAGTGGCATAGCTAGAGGGGGTGCAAAGCACTAAGTTTTGCAGGGAGCCTCGCCATAGCATGCAAGCGGCCCCTCTGCTTTGGAGCCATTCCGATTGCCTTTGTTTCCCCCCCACCTGGAATGGCTCCAAGGGGGAGGAGCCGCTTGCACACTGCGGTGAGGCTCCCTGCAATACTCAGTGCTTTGCACCCCCTCTAGCTATGCCACCGGCCATGAATTTCTTTTTTGCATGACATTCACCTGTCAACAAACCTGACAGTTTTCAAAATAATTCTACGGGGTGCTCCTTCCATTTCCTTTCCCTTCATTGACACACGAGGTTCCTCTGCTTTTAAGGCGACCAGGTGCCGGTGAGTCACATACTTAGGGGAGATGAATCCCCAGCATTTTGAAGCCTCCTGTTGTCCTCATACATAATGCAGCCTGGGAAGCCACTGGGATTCCTGCCACCTGCAGTTATTGTCAATATTGCATATGTTTTAGTGCCGAGATTGTATTGATTGCGCAGAGAGTTCCTGGTGCCAGCTGAGCAATGTTCCTGTTTGCTTGGCGGAAATCCAAGGAAAAGCACTGAGGTTTTGTCATCTCGGCTCAGGAGATCTGAAGTTTGGTGACAGGCCTCATTCCTAGTCGATTCCACTAGGGAATCCCACACAATGAAGCAGTCTCTGGGGATGTGAGGGTGGAAACCATGGGACTACCTGTAGAGCATATACTTACCATCAGGGCTGCCTTTAAGCCAACTGGACCAATTACTCCCAATTGGGTCCCTTGCCTAACAGAACCCCAGACTAGAGTCATCATGTTGGCAACCTTCAGTCTTGAAAGACTCTGGTATCACGCTCTGAAAGGTGGTTCTGGAACAGCGTCTAGTGTGGCTGAAAAGGCCGATTTGGGAGTGACAATCCCTTCCACACCAGGAGCAAGTGCAGTCTGTCCCTGGTCTGTCTCCCTGGCTATGGGCCTTCCTTCTTTGCCTCTTAGCCTCAGACTGTTGGCCAAGTGTCTCTTCAAACTGGGAAAGGCCATGCTGCACAGCCTGCCTCCAAGTGGGCCGCTCAGAGGCCAGGGTTTCCCACCTGTTGAGGTCCACTCCTAAGGCCTTCAGATCCCTCTTGCAGATGTCCTTGTATCACAGAGTAGACTAGACTAGAGTAGACTAGAGGAATCTACTAGCTTGTATGCAGTTTTATCAGGGACTTGTGGTGCAGGGGCCGCAGGTGAGGCAGAATTACTCCACCGGCGTCCTCCGAAAATCGCCGCAGCCTAATCAATGATTGCACTTGGGTGCTGCACCCAAGTAAGTGGGCAGAATGTGTGTGCGAGTGCCATGTTAGGGTGTAAAATGCTGGTCAGAGGATGCTGGTGGGGTGATTCTTCCTCACTTGCAATCCCCGCACCACACATCCCTGAATTTTACATGAAAACGTGTTTAGATCCATTTGGTCCACTGACTCTTTAAGTGCACATTTTGACTGTTTTCCATTCTGCCGCAGAGTTATTAAGTCTACAACACATTTTACGTATTTCTATCTCTCAGATTCTCCAGACCTTGACTGTGAACCTGGACCCCTGCAAAATAGTATACCAGTTGGGCCCTGTGGCTTCTAAGACAGCCCTCCTTACCATACTAATTACTGATCTTGACTTATAAAGTATTTTTCTCTAGTGATTTCCAATGGGAGCTAAAAAGGGGTCATTGCAAGACAGGGACCACAAGGTCAGAGAGGAGACTGTGGCTTTGCTTGTCATGAATCAAAACCATTCTTTTTTTTTCAAGTGGGTTTGTGAAGAGAGTTCAGCTGCTTACCATGTTTCTTCATGCTCCAGAAAACAGGAGAAAATGGGAGTTAGCGTGGGTGGCTGAACTTCTTCATGATGCAAACCATGAAGACTTCATGCAGTCTCCTAGATCAGGGGTGCCCAAACCCTGGCCCTGGGGCCACTTGTGGCCCTCAAGGACTCCCAATCTGGCCCGCGGGGAGCACCCAGTCTCCAATGAGCCTCTGGCCCTCTGGAGACTTGCTGGAGCCCGTGCTGGCCCAACGCAACTGCTCTCAGTGTGATGGTCAACTGTTCAACCTCTTGTGTGAGCTGTGGGACAAGAGTTCCCTCCACTGCTTGCTGTTTCACATCTGTGATGCAACAGCGGCAGCAAAGGAAAGGTCAGCCTTGCTTTGTTCAAGGCCTTTTATAGGCCTTGAGCTATTGCAAGACCTTCATTCATTCATATAAGTTCCATCTCTAATATATTCATTTATGTAAATTTATTCAAATTTGAAATGTAAATTAATTCTTTTTTTTTCCCCTGACATAGTGTCAGAGAGATGATGTGGCCCTCCTGCCAAAAAGTTTGGACACCCCTGCCCTAGATGATGCTGGTGGCACAAGTTAGGCTCCAGGCACCTCTACACTTTGCCTTGGCCCTTCAGTTCAACACTGCACTGGGGAAGGCAGGAGCTCAACAGGTGAGGCTTCCCAATAATATGCAAGGGATACACTTCATGGGCAATTGAGTGGTGCATCTCTATATGACACAGCGCTTCGCCTACTATTTCCCCATCTACTACTTTAGTAAATGTTCAGGCAGAGATTCTGTAAGTCTAGCTCCCTTGAGAGCGTTTTCCAATGTTGACCCCAACACATATGTGACTCCTTCCTAGGAGGGAGACAGGGTGGCCCATCCGTGAGGCCAACTGAAGCAGTCACTTCAGGCAGCAGTTTGGGGAGGAGATGCCCATCTCTGCCTACTTGCCTCCACTGTCCCCCCCTTCTCCTCCTCCCACTCTCTGAATTGGAAAAGGAATTGGGAGGACAGAGAAGAAGAGGAAATGTGGAGGGAGTGTGAACATTGGGAGTGGAAGGAGCAGAGGCTGGCATATCATCAGGTAAGGGAAGGTAGAATTTGGCCAGTTGACTCAGGTTTCAGGAGCCCTGGAGGGAGCCTTGATGGTGACCAAGACCAGATGATTCTTCTGAAAGGGGTGGATCTGCTAGCTGGCTGGATTTAGGACACAATCCTAACCAGGTCTACTCAGAAGTAAATCCTAGTGTGACTTACTCCCAGGAAAGTGAGGTTAGGATTGCAGCCTCAGTCTTCTAGTGCATTGCAAACGATCTTCTTTTCCCTATACAGGTAAACTCCTTTTTTTGGAGGCTAATCCCGTCTTGCCAGATGACAGCAAGACCTGGCCTTACTCTATACCAGGTCTATTCAGCCTCCCCCACCCCCCACCCCCATTTCCCGGTCAGCGTGGAGCCCAAAGAAACCAACTAGTGATGTCATTTCTGGATGCTACTGTCCATGGAAAAGTCCAGTGGGCACTCTGATGGTGAAAGTAACTTAGAGCCCAATCCTGTCTACTCAGAAGTAAGTCCTATTATAGTCAATAGTGCTTACCCCCAGGTAAGTGTGGCTAGGAGTGCAGCCTCAATTCCTGTTTCACTCCCCCACCCTCATATGGGAATGATATATTGTGAAATTAGTAGTGAATCTAAGTACAGCTTGCATAGCGTTTGCAAAGCAAATGCTTGGAGAAGGCACATCTTCTAAGTGTGTGTGTGTGGGGTGTACCCACATCATCAGCAAAATATGACATCCTTGACCCCATTTATGCAGATGCTGATAAGCCATCCTAGAAATAGATTTTTAATTCTCATTGCAAGGATATGCGGTCAGGAAGAGTCACAGAGGTAATTACAGAGATAATTGCTCTTTGTGCATTTTCCACC
>NC_089827.1:4712500-4730000 GCF_035046505.1 Tiliqua scincoides
TGTTCCCCCCCCCCCATCTTCACTTGATAAGCCATCCCATCATTGCTTACAAAGACATGTGGGTTGGAGTAGCACTTGCCGCAGTTCCTCATCTCTCCCAGCCCTAATGCAGCATCAAAACAGGTCACCTGTGAATTTCAAAGGGGCACCTGGGGAGGCAGAGGATGGACTCTGCTTTTGCTGCTTTTCCCCTTCTTGAATCATGCGGTAACACAGGGAATGCTTGTGGACTGGGTGATGGAGGGGAAGCAATAACTGCAGCCAATGGGATTTTCTTTTGTGCAACTACTGCTGCAGTAATGCAAAAGAGATATCGCCATTTCCTGGCCAGTTTCGGGTCAGATGGTGGGGCTAGCTGGTGTGCCACATAGTCACCCATGTGAAGGACAGCATCACTAACAACTGGTAGTAATCTTGCCTATAAAGATAGCTCCAACTTCTTATCTGTTATTTGCACACGCGCCTCAATTGGTTGGTATAGATGTCTATGAATCTGTAAACTTCCAATGCCAGAGGTTGTAATAGGCCGCAATTCACTGTGCCGTTGCATAACTACTGCAGATTATTAGACATACGTTAAGACTTGGGGCAGTGTTCTTCAACTTTGGGGTTGCAATCCCAATGGTGTAATGAGACCATGGGAGGGGGGAGGTTGCTGCAAATGGGAAGAACGAAAAATGTTGAAGACCACTGGACTAAAGCTCTAAAGGGGGAGGAATCCCGAGCACCCCATTAAAGAGGGGCTCGGAGTTTGTTTTGCCTGGCCGGGACACGAGAGTCCAGTCCCTCCCCCAAGGGGGAGGTGAAAGGGGCGGGGTCTGGCAGCCACGACGGACCTTTAAAAGGGGGACGAGACTCAGCCCTCTTCCTCCTTGTGACGTGGGCACCCTGGGAATACCCGCCCGCCCGCCCTAGAGGCAGTCTGAGTTTAACTGGTCGCCGTTTGGGGCCAGGTAGGAATTTTTGCTGCCTGCCAAGATTGGCCAAAGGGCAGGCAGTTTTTTCGCCTACCCCAGACTGTTATGGGCCAGGGGGTTACACCCCCCCTGTTTGCAAGCTGCCATTGGTCACTTTAGGAGGGCAGGTGGTGCGGGTTAGGAGGCGTGAGTGGGACTTTGGCATGCACCTTCAGGCGGCATAGGCAGGGCAGAATCCTATTTCAGTCCTCAGGGGCTTGGCGGCACGAGGACGTAGACGGGGCCCTGGGCCGGGACCGCAGGGCACACCTCAGAGGCTCAGCGGCTCGAGGTGGCGCAGTCTGTGGTCCGGCTGCCTTCCCCTTAAGGGATAGACATGGATGAGACGCGCCGTCCCAGTAGCGGGGCACGACTTGGAGTCGGGTGCATGCCCGCCTGGGGGCAGAGGTTTCTGGTACCGCCCAGAGGTCCCTCCCGCACCACAGGGGCTTTTGCTGCCTCAGATGCTGCAGGTCTCAGCCTCTGCTTCTCTTGGTAACATGAAATAAAGTTGCCCTTTCTCCCATATCTGTTGTCTCGAGTGTTCATTGGACAGTGCGGAAACAATCTGGTGTACCCCTTCAGGTAACAGGAAATGGTGTCCCAGTCCTGGTCAGGTTCTTAGCAATTGTGCTAAAATAGCTTTCTCCAGTGCAAGGCTTCATGGGATTGTTTCTCTCTTTCTCTCTCTCTCTCTCATATAAAAATATTTAGTTATGGTGAACAGTGTAGGGAGAGCAGGGAATGAATGGCAGTGGGAGTGGGGGGTGGTGGATAAGGTCCCAGGAAGTGTGCAGGTTCGATGGTGTGTCCCCAGTCTCGTTGGTTGATGGGGTTGTGGCACAAAAAAGGTTAGACACTGACTAGAAGTAAGATGGAAAAAGTAGCAAAAACATATTTTGTTCACTGTAGCTACACTCAGTGGCAAAGCTAGAGGGGTGTGTGCAAAGCACTAAGTTTTGCAGGGAGCCTTTCTGCAGTGGTCAAGGGGCCCATCTTCTTCCCATTTGGAGCCATTCCAGGTGGTGGGAGCAAAACAGAAGCGTATGCTCCCCTGCCTGGAATGGCTCTGAGGGGGAGGAGGGGCCCCTTGAAGGCTGCAGTGAGGCTCCCTCCAAACTTGTGCTTTGCACCCCCTCTAGCTACACTACTGGCCACACTGACACTGGTATTTATAAAGTCATATGATAACTTACAAGAGTTGGCATTGGAACAATGCAACTGTGAACTCAGAGTATTGAGTCAGAGAAATCGCATTGTAGTTTTAAGCTTAAAAAGGGAAGTTGTAACAATTTTACAATGGCATCAGCTATTAGCCTGACCCCCTACATGTTCTCTCGATTCTGAGCAACGCACGTTAATGCGCATTCTTTCTCTTGACATTTGAACAATATAGTAGGGGGTGAATTGAAACTTAAGTCATCTGCAGAAAAGATGCTTTTCAGTTATGAATGTTCACAAGTAAAAAAATAGCTTCCTTTACATTTTTTCCCCCTTGAAGAATGATCAACCTTGACGAAAGTGGCAAGATGGCATGTTTTTCATCATGAACTCACCGTCTGTGAGCCACAAAAGCACAAGAAAGAAGGAAGATCCAGAGAGACAAGGAAGGATATGAGGGAGAGGTTGAAGCAACTCCGGTTGTTTTGACACTAGAGTTTTTGTTTTTATTTTTTTAGTGACGGAGAGGTATTTCTTTTCTGTGGTTCCTGGCAAATAAAAATACTGATTTGGTTGGAACACATTGAGATCCCACTGTTCTACTCAACAGGAGGCAATAAGGTGGCACAGAGGAAGCTTAAAGGTGCAGGAGTTTCAATAGCACTTTGTCTACATTGGATAGGTTGGAGCTGCAGCTGCATTTTACAGCCCCTCCACCTGCAAATGCCACAAATCAGGTTGGGGGGAAAAAATACAAGAGGACAGTACGTAAGACACTGGAATGAAGTAAGGTGTCAGTAACATGATGCCTTGTAAAAAGTGAGTGAACAAAGGATGGTGGTTCCAGAGTAAAAAGCTCAGGCCTTACCACTGATGGCTGATCAGGGCAGGCAGAAGTTTGCTCCAGGGCTACCAGTAGGTCAAGAGGTGATATAAAGTCAGGCTTGCATCTTCTGCCTGTCCACTTGCCTCAGTGATTTGAATTGTGAACTTTTTTGGTCGAAAAGCAGTATATAAACTAAGACAGTGGTTCTCACACATTTAGCAATGGGACCCGCTTTTTAGAATGAAAATCTGTCAGGACCCACCAAAAGTGATGTCATGACTGGAAGTGACATCGCCAAGCAGCAATCCTAGGCTGCTATCCTACCCGCACTTACCCAGGAGTAAGTTCCATCGACTATCATTGTTAAAAGAATATACATAGTCACTGGTTAAAAGTATAGGTCTGTAACATTTCCCCAAATGAAGTCGCATACCATGGTAGCACCAGGTCTAATATATTAAAAATAAAATTTTGAAATGAATGAACCCACCTGAAACTGGCTCGCGACCCACCTAGAGGGACCCGACCCACAGTTTGAGAAACACTGAACTAGACAACTTGTGTCCTGCCTGGCTCCCAAGAACCCAGATTCAAATCCCAAGCTATAGCACATAGCCAAAGCTATAGAGCATAGCTGGAATATTGAGCAGAGAGAAGGGCCCATGAGATGGGGTGCAGTACCCAGGTCAAAAAGGAGGCTAAGAAGTCCAAAAATGTCCTAGTGTCTTACATTTTTCAGTCTCACTACTGAGTTATGTGTGGATGCAAAAATAATCCAAAATGTAAACGATTGAGCAGGCCACCATTTTACAATTGGATCCATCTTGCCAAGCTACCATTTTGCACTGGCTCTGGAGAAAAAGGAGGTCTATGGCACATTTGTGACAGTGCACACTGACAGTAAGCCAGCGCTCAGAGCTCCGGATTGGGCTCGAAGTCTGCCTGCCTCCAGTGTAAAGAGAGGGCCTCAGTTGTTTGTTCCTTGAACATACCCACAAGATCTTAAAACTAATGGCATGGAAATTCATATGATTCACAGCCCAATCCTAGGCATATCTACTCAGAACTAAGTCCAATTGTGCTTAATGGGGCTTACACTCAGGAAAGTGCTTATAGGATTGCAGTCTGAGTTAATCGGGTGGCTGTCCAGAAACCAAAAAATCAAACTGATTATTGTAAATAGTTGGCAACCTTCAGTCTCGAAAGACTCTGGTGTCGCACTCTGAATGGTGGTTCTGGAACAGTATCTAGTGTGGCTGAAAAGGCCGATTTGGGAGTGACAATTCCTTCAACACTGGGAGCATGTGCAGTCTGTCCCTGGTCTGTCTCCCTGGCTATGGGGCTTCCTTCTTTGCCTCTTAGCCTCAGACTGTTGGCCAAGTGTCTCTTCAAACTGGGAAAGGCCATACTGCACAGCCTGCCTCCACGCAGGCCGCTCAGAGGCCAGGGTTTCCCACCTGTTGAGGTCCACTCCTAAGGCCTTCAGATCCCTCTTGCAGATGTCCTTGTATCGCAGCTGTGGTCTACCTGTAGGGCGCTTTCCTTGCATGAGTTCTCCATAGAAGAGATCCTTTGGGATCCGGCCATCATCCATTCTCACGACATGACTGAGCCAATGCAGGCGTCTCTGTTTCAGCAGTGCACACATGCTAGGGATTCCAGCACATTCCAGGACTGTGTTGTTTGGATCTTTGTCCTGCCAGGTGATGCCGAGGATGCATCGGAGGCAGTGCATGTGGAAAGCGTTCAGTTTCCTCTCCTGTTGTGAGCAAAGAGTCCTTGACTCGCTGCAGTACAGAAGAGTACTCAGGACGCAAGCTCTGTAGACCTGGATCTTGGTATGTTCGGTCAGCTTCTTGTTGGACTAGACTCTCTTTGTGAGTCTGGAAAACATGGTAGCTGCTTTACCGATGCGTTTGTTTAGCTCGGTATCAAGAGAAAGAGTGGAAAAGGACATGAAGGGCACTGTTGTCTTCGATGGCTCCACATCAGACCCCTTTGACATCCGTAGCAGAGTGAAGCAGGGCTGTGTTCTTGCACCAACCTTGTTTGGGATTTTCTTCACTGTCCTGCTGAAGCATGCCTTTGGAACTGCAACAGAAGGCATCTATCTCTGGACCAGGTCAGACATAAAGCTCTTCAACTTCTCCAGACTGAGAGCAAAGTCCAAAGTCCAGCTGAAATGTCTGCGTGACTTCCTCTTTGCCGACGATGCAACTGTCACTACCCACTCTGCCAAAGATCTCCAGCAGCTCATGGATCGTTTTAGCAAGGCCTGCCAAGATTTTGGACTGACAATCAGCCTGAAGAAAACACGGGTCATGGTTCAGGATGTGGACTCACCTCCCTGCATTACAATCTCTGCGCATGAACTGGAGGTTGTCCATGACTTTGTGTACCTTGGCTCAACGATCTCCGACACTCTTTCTCTTGATACCGAGCTAAACAAACGCATTGGATTATTGTAAAATATATGTCTCAATACAATCTTTACATAAGAGAGCTCTTTCACGGGATCATTAATTGAAAGTTATGCTGGCCCACCTTATTGTAATCTAAAGCACTCTGCTGGTTGCATAATTTTAATTACAGCTCCTAAAGATTGCTTAAGTGCCACAGAAGACACTGCCTAATTTTTTTTTTAATGAAATAGATGATTGAAAGGTGGTGGTCACCAAACGTCAGAATTTGTAATTGGAAGCGGAATAAAAAAAATAAATCATTCTAACAGAGCCTTCTGTCTTCACTGAGGTAGAAGGAGATTAGATAGTGTAAATGATGTAAATAGACACTTTCAAACACACTGAAATCTCTCCTGACTGAAAAGTGCTGCTCTATAAATGCAATTCATTGTCCCAAATTTGTCTGCATGAACAGAGACAAAGAATGCCTCCAAATGAGGCCCTTAAAAGCACTATTCTTCTGACTTAGGGGCGGGGGTTAAAATGTAAAATAATCTAAGATATCAAATCAGACTGCCAAGTGATTTGAAATCTAGGCAAATGTCAGCCTTCTGCTGCCTATGGCAGGTTCTGAATACTTGAGCAAGATCAGTTGCACCCGGGTGCCTGAATGTGCTGACGAGCAGTGGTGTAGCTAGAGGGGGTGCAAAGCGCTAAGTTTTGCAGGGAGCCTCAGTGCGGTGTGCAAACATCTGCTCCCCTTCCCCTTCAGAGCCATTCCAAGTGGTGGCAGCAAAACAGATGCGTTCAGAGAACGTTTCCCCATCATTAGGCAACACATACCTGTATTACTATTTATATTACATCATCTGTGTACATAGCAACTGTTACCCTGCGCATGCCCAATCTCGTCTGATCTTGGAAGCTAAGCAGGGTGAGGCCTGGTTAGTACTTGGATGGGAGACCGCCTGGGAATACCGGGTGTTGTAGGCTTATACCATGATCTCGGAAGCTAAGCAGAGTCAGGCCTGGTTAGTACTTGGATGGGAGACCGCCTGGGAATACCGGGTGTTGTAGGCTTATACCATGATCTTGGAAGCTAAGCAGAGTCAGGCCTGGTTAGTACTTGGATGGGAGACCACCTGGGAATACCGGGCGCTGTAGGCTTATACCATGATCTCGGAAGCTAAGCAGGGTCAGGCCTGGTTAGTACTTGGATGGGAGACCGCCTGGGAATACTGGGTGCTGTAGGCTTATGCCATAGTCTTTCGAGACTGAAGGTTGCCAACCAACCTACAACTGTGTACATATTGTGTTAGAGAATTAGGAGTACATATGAAAAGTTCCCTGTCTTACGGACCATGTAGCCTAAATTTTGATAGGGAAGAAAGTGGGGAAGATAGCAGGGGAAGAATAGCTGGTCCTCACCATCTGTGGGTTTGCGATCCATAGATTTGAGTCACCATGGATTGCAAGCCTGCAATGGAAGGTCTCAGAAGACCTCTCAGATGCAACCAGAGGTCATTCTGGGAGGTTTTCTGAGGCGCAGGAAGGCCACATGTGCACCTCAGACAGCCTGCTGGAGCCTTCAAAAAGCACTTCCAGCGTTAGAGCTCAGCATCATTGAGCAGCTATCCAGGAGTTGGTGTACTCAGGAAGGGCTTACTGCTGATCTCATAGCTGCCAAGTGCTGGTGTTGGAGCCACCCACCCAAGCAGAAGGGGGCTCTTGGCAGGCAATTTTCCAAGGGCCTCCCAAAACTTGAAGCTAAGCCACTATGCTTGATCCAGCGAGGTAGACATTAATGATATTTAATATGTGCGGCTCTGTTTTAAAATGGAGATGAATGGCGGTCTTGTCGGGGAAATCAGGGATATTGTAATCTTCATAATAGCAGTCTGCGGAGACCCAGGTATGAAGGATGTTTTACATTTGTGTGACTCTAGTCATTGGGAGGGTTGTCTTCATTATGCTTCCTCCTCACTAGGATTACTTAATAAATCAGGCACTTTCAAGGCCGCCAGTCATTGTCGGATAATGAGGCTCGAGCAGTGATAATTTAGGAGCCGAATGAATCGTAATGTAAATGTTAATGCTGAACAGAGACAACATAGCGAGATTACGAGGTGCCTTCCTTCGCAAGGCAGCCTTTCCAGCTGCTGTTGTTTCTCGCCCCGAGATTTGTTGCATTTTGAGAGGCTGATTCATCTCGCCTCCCTAGCCAAGTGAGCATCCCACATGCTCAGCCAGATTCCAAACAGCATTCGTGACAGCAGTGGGTGCAGAATATGCTTTTCCTACGAGCAAAATATTGTACCTTATTGACTCCTTGGAAAATGTGGCGTAACTCCAACGGAAAAAAAACCACTGCTCTGAGGAAGCAGCACACATTTGGTGCTGTGTTCAATGAATGAGAAACAAGCGCACACATTTGGGAGGGGCACACAATTTTGCAAAAGGACTAGCACAGCCGTAGTGCGAGCTGTAGTGCAGTAGCAGGCGACTGTAACGTCCTGGATATGTTTTTCAGTACGGATGCATTGCTAGCATTTTTGAGCCCTATCCCAAACAACACAGTCCTGGAACGTGCTGGTATCCCTAGCATGTATGCAATGCTGAAACAGAGACACCTGCGTTGGCTCGGTCATGTCGTGAGAACGGATGATGGCCGGATCCCAAAGGATCTCCTCTATGGAGAACTTGTGCAGGGAAAGCTCCCTACAGGTAGACCACAGCTGCGATACAAGGACATCTGCAAGAGGGATCTGAAGGCCTTAGGAGTGGACCTCAACAAGTGGGAAACCCTGGCCTCTGAGCGGCCCACTTGGAGGCAGGCTGTGCAGCATGGCCTTTCCCAGTTTGAAGAGACACTTGGCCAACAGTCTGAGGCTAAGAGGCAAAGAAGGAAGGCCCATAGCCAGGGAGACAGACCAGGGACAGACTGCACTTGCTCCCAGTGTGGAAGGGATTGTCACTCCCGAATCGGCCTTTTCAGCCACACTAGACGCTGTTCCAGAACCACCTTTCAGAGTGCGATACCATAGTCTTTCGAGACTGAAGGTTGCCAACAATGTATCCCAAACAGTACGTAGATTGATGGCATTGACAGCCTGCTGGATTGGGCCTTGCAACGTCAAGAAGCAGTGACATCATTAGGGGTGTGGGAGATGTGGACCATACCGGATCACACCCTCAGGGGAGGTGACGCCACCTGTGGCCAAAATTGTGAAAACCTCAGTATTTATGAATAATACCATCATGCTAAATACCACTGGGTGGTAATTTAATTCAGAGCCCATGAAACAAACTGCATTGGAATCTCTGTATTCTATCAAAGATAGAGCCAAATAACCAGAAAAGGAAAACAAAAAATGTCACAACAAATGGATTTCCTTAACTCAAAAGTGGCAAGTGAGACTTATCGTTCTGAGAGCCAATGAGGTGTTAAGATTCAGCAGGAAATCAAGAAGGTGTTAGTATGAGTCAGCTCTCATTTCCATGTATCAGAGTGGAACCTAGAATCTTATTCAGTTGTGTGTCATCCAGCTGGCAACTGGTTTTTGGTTGGTTACTGATTTGTTGAGTGAACTGTATTGTTCTGTATTGAAATAAAGGTAATGGGGCAAAGGTAAACTAGCAACCTTAGTGATGCCCCTGTGTTTGGGCTGTGCGTATAATATTGTAATGTATTCTGTATGGTCTGGTATAGGATGAGGTCCATCATGGGGGTGATGGAATGAGCTCTTGCACTGGGTGACACAAACCCTCCTGTCACCTCTGTCCAGAAGGGCAAAGGAAGGTGTGTGGAGAAAGATTCATCCAACTTCAATTTTTTAAAATCCCATTTTTTCCTTACTACATCATCTCTCACTTTTTCTGCTTGTGTCTCATAAAGATCAGCCAGAAATTTCCTGGCGCCATTCTTCCCTGGCTCATAAGGAAATTCTTTACATCAGTAAAAAGCTGCATCTTCCTGGTCCTTTGCCTTCTTCCTTCAGGTCACTTTTAAAAGATTTTGCCAAAACGGCCACAAAAAAAGGAACACTCATCACAAATGGATGAGGACTCATTCTGGGGGTGGGGGTGAGGGGAATAAATATTTAAAGACTACATGAGCATTCATAAATGAAGCTTGACTTTCTTCTGTGCCACACCAGTGAACATTTGCACTGCAGTTGTCCCCAGTAGCGGATAGGCAGATTCTCTAGAACAGGGGTGCTCAATAGGTGGATCGCGATCTACCGGTAGATCGCGAGGCAAAATGAGTAGATCACGGAGTGCCGACCCCCCCCTTCAGGTGCCTCTGGGAGGAAACACCGGGAGTAAGCCCCATTGTACTCAATGGGGCTTACTCCCAGGTAAGTGTGGCTAGGATTGCAGCCTCACAGCCTAATCCTAGGCATGTCTACTCAGGAGTAAGTCCTGTTATACTCAGTGGGGCTCAAGGTACACCAACATACATTATACACATAAATGTTATATGTTATGATGGCGCAAACATTGTAAAAAAAACTCTGGTAGATCTCCGGGCCTTGCTGGGTTTCAAAGTAGCTCTCGAGCCAAAAAAGTGTGAGCACCCCTGCTCTAGAACAAAACCCCAAATTTCCAATTGCGAACCATTTCTTCTTCCTCAGCATTTGCCTCTACAGTGGATCAGAAAATATCTGATTGGGCAGGACTTCAAAATAGCAATGTTTGCCGGATCTCTGAGATCACGTTTATAGGTTTGCTGCGCAGGAGCTTGGAAGGCTGACGCATCCAGAGAAGTATTGGAGATGATGTATAATTGGCAACCCCATTTGCAGTATTTTTTTGAGTATATGAAGTAATGGGCATCCACCCATATCCATGGGGATTCATTCCAGTCCCCCAACCAGATACAAAAACAGCTGATAAGAGGGGACCCAATAAATACAATGCTCCATGCCCCCCCCAAATCTGTTACCTTCCTTTTTTTTTTTAATTAGCAAGCAGGCATGTTTCTTGCTTTTACAGAGGTTCCTGCTTCCTCTGTAAGGTTAATGTTCTTACTGTGTCCCTCTAGTGCAGGGGTGTCCAAAGTTTTTGGCAAGAGGGCCTCATCATCTCTCTGGCACTGCATCAGGAAACAAAGAATTAATTTACATTTAATTTAATTAATTTACATTTAAAATTTGAATACATTTACATAAGTTTACATAAATGAATATATTAAAGATGAATTTGTATGATTGAGTGAAGGTCTTGCAATAGCTCAAGGCCTATAAAAGGCCTTGCACAAAGCAGGGCTGACCTTTCCTTTGCCGCCACTGCTGCATCACAGACATAAAACAGCAAGCAGTGGAGGAAGCCCTCATCCCACAGCTCATGCAAAGAGGTCAAACAGTTGCCTTCACGCTGAGAGCAGTTGTGTTGGGCCAGTGCAGGCTGCAACAAATCTCTGGAGGGCCAGAGGCTCATTGGAGACTGGGGGCTCCCTGAGGGCCGCATTGAGAGGCCTCGAGGGCCGCATGTGGCCCCAGGGCCAGGGTTTGGGCACCCCTGCTCTAGTGTGCAGACTGCCCTCCTGCCTGCATTTCTTGCACTTTCAGTTCCTGTAGATTTGCTTATCCACAGGGAACAAAGTATGACTTAACTTGAACCATCTGCCTGCCTGTTCTTGGCTACCTGTGGCCATTTTGAAGCTATCTGTTGCGTCCACAGCCACCCTGCAGCTATTTGTGACCATTTTGAAGTATCCAAGGCCATTTTCAAACATCTGCAGCCGTTCTGAAGCCATCTGTGGCCTTTTTTAAACATCCATAGCCATTTTTAAGCAGCCCTCCTGAAGTTATCCGTGACAGCCACTCTGAAGCTATCAGATGGCTTCTGAAGATAACTGCGGCTGGCATTCCTGACCAGGTTAGCTACCTCCTCACCCCAGTGATCCCATAGGCTCAATGATTCAGTATCCACAGATTCTGTATCTGTTTATCTAAGAACCTAACCCCAGCAAATAATGAGAATTGATCGTACTTTTCTTTTTCTTCCTATAAGAAAGTCTTCCTGACTTAAGAATGGCTCCCTCTCTTCAGACTTTTCAGCGAGGCCTGAAGACCCTTCTGTTTAAACAAACCTCCTGAGTTTAAAAAGGCTGAATGTTCTCAGCCTTTTTAACATCTTTTAATATTTTTTTACAGGCCTGATTCTTTTATGATTTGCTGCTCTATGCTCTTTGTACCTGACTATTTTTTTATCTGACTGCTGTTTTTATGATATGTGTTAATATGTTTTTATTTGTTTTAAATCATGTTTTTAATCTGTTTTAACCTGGAGTCCCTTCGGGGAGAAAGGCAGGGTAAAACTAAAGTTGTTGTTGTTGTTGTTGTTGTTGTTGTTATAAGAACAGTTAATTAGTTTCCACTTTCCTAATGCCGATTTTGGGCAGGGAAAGAGTGAAGCTGGGGCCAGCCCAAGATCTCCCAATGCCTCGGGTGATCCACCAAATGCTGTCCCCCATCCTAGTGCCATATGAGAAGGAGAAGAAAAGGAGGAGAACAAAGCAGCTGAGAGCAAATGGTGGTGGTGCTAGGAGAGCCCAATTATCATGGGGGCTGGATAAAGAAGTTCCATGGTCATATCCAGTCAGCAGGCCTGGTGTTTGACACCCCTGGTCTAACCCCTTTTAAACCACTACGTAAGCTTTAAATCCACGCAACTCTCCTACTTTCAAGCCCAAATCCTATACCCATGTATGCTAGACATTTTTCACAGACAATGAAAACTATTAAAAAAAACAAACCACTAGATTGTCTTTGCTTATTTTAAGCAATGTGCTTGTAGCAGCATCTTGTGAAACTTAAGGCTTCGTTAGGGAAATGGGACTGAATCCACTTCCCTCCCACAGAATCCAATTTTCTGAGTGGTTGGAGTCTTAAAAAAGAATGAATGTCTATATGTTATTTTAGCACATGATCAGCCTCCATTGTTAGAAATCTACTTACACGTGCATATATACCAGCATCACAATGCCAGGCTGAAGGGACACAGTGTTCAGATCAAAAAAATTGCCACTGTTCAAGGGCGCTTGTTACCAGAGATCCTAGTTGGGAATTTCTGTTCTCTCTTCTCTAGCTTTTCCCTTCCGTTTTGAAATCTCTGCTTTCAACTTATTTGCCTACCGTTTGTTGGTTGCCAATAGTATAGCTGGAGGGGGGCAAAATGGTAAGTACTGCAGGTGCTAGAATGTGCTGTCTCTAAGTGGCACCTCCCACTTGTCTTTGAAGCCTTTCCAGGTAGCAACAGCAATGCGCAGGTGCTCACCAAACCAAACGGTATCTCCTGTGTATTGTTGTCACTGCCCAGAATGGCTCTGATGGCAAGTGGGAGGGGCTGGTGACATGGCATGTTGCTTCACCTGCAATATTTACCCCTTCTCGTAGCTATGCAACAGGATGCAAGATTCTACATCAGTTTCAATTCCTCACCCCAAAAAAGACTCCACTGTCTTAAACTTCGGCTTGTTAAGCAGAACTTGAGTGATCAAGGCGTCCTACTGAAGGTAGATGCTTTTATGAGCTTTTATGAGAGAGCTTTGCCCACTCAGCTTTTGCTTGCACAGGAGCAGTTCTGGGGGAAGAAGTTGGCAACTTTTTGGTAATTCAGTTTCAAATAACACAGGCCTACAAAACTGAGGGTCAGAAAAGTTTTTCCCAAACTTTATGGTGGTTTGATATGAATTTGGGGTGCCAATTCCAAAAATGGCATCCGTTTTGCCATAGTGTAGTCTTCCTCATGAGGAAGCTACTTGAACCATTCACTAAAGAGGCTATGCTGTGTCTCCAAAACTAGACGTGATAGGGCAAAACGGATGCCATTTTTGGAACTGGCACCCCAAATATACCCAGGAATTGGTGTAATGTTTAAGGAAGCAAAATGTGTGTTGGCCTGTGTGATCAGTTAGGGCTGTGGCCTTTTCCCCTGCAATTCTCTTCTGCTTTTAAGAGGTGTAGAGCGGGCAGAAATCCAACAGGCACTGCTTTTCGCAGTATGTGCTTCCCTACTGAATAAAGGTTTACTTGTTCAGTTTTGTCTTAGTATGCAATTTTAAAAAAAACAAAAACACAGGCGTTTTGCAGGTAAAAAAGTTATAGCACTGCCTGAATGTCAAACATTCAGTTGCTCACAATTTCTCCCATTCAGTTTGGTCCCCAAGGGGAAGCTCATCCACAAAAGTTGCCACCGAACTAATTAAAGTGAAAGATGACAGAATTTCATGGCGGCAAGGCAGGTGTCAGGACTGCTAAGTGTGTATTGTCACAAACCTCTATTATTTTGGTAGCAGGCTCTCTGAGAGGTAATGTGTGAGTTCTTTGGGGGGGGCAGATTTATCTCTGACAATTGCAGCAATTTGCCCCCCACCTCCTTCCCTTGCCTTTTCTCACCGGTTGGCTGTCAAATGACTTGGCCTTTTCCCAGTTTCCTCTGCTGGAGCCTGTTATTCTACTCAACCTTTTCCTGTGTGGGCTATGATAAATGCGGGGAACATTCAACAGTAAAACTCGGAGCTAGCCGTACTGCTGCTGCGTAGACGTTCAAATATCCTGAAGTTTCCATTTCAAGCACCAAGCACTATTTTTTTCCTCCTGTTTTCATTTTAATGAGCCTCATTCTAGTCTTTTGTGCTACATTATAAGAAGATTTGGCTTTGAAAAGGAAGTCATTAATGGTGTTTTTCTGCAACCACAAGGATGACCTGCAGTACTTAAGACCTATTAATAGAAAAGCACAGAAAGGCAAGGATACACTCAGATGTTTCCACCATAAGGTAGGGGGTTTAATGGTGGACTGGGCCCAAAAGAACATAAGAACAGCCCCACTGGGTCAGGCCATAGGCCCTTCTAGTCCAGCTTCCTGTATCTCACAGCGGCCCACCAAATGCCCCAGGGAGCACACCAGATCACAAGAGACCTGCATCCTGGTGCCCTCCCTTGCATCTGGCATTCTGACATAACCCATTTCTAAAATCAGGAGGTTGCGCATACACATCATGGCTTGTACCCCGTAATGGATTTTTCCTCCAGAAACTTGTCCAATCCCCTTTTAAAGGCGTCCAGGCCAGTCGCCATCACCACATCCTGTGGCAAAGAGTTCCACAGACCGACCACGCGCTGAGTAAAGAAATATTTTCTTTTGTCTGTTCTAACTCTCCCAACACTCAATTTTAGTGGAGTTCCCCTGGTTCTGGTGTTATGTGAGAGTGTAAAGAGCATCTCCCTATCCACTCTGTCCATCCCCTGCATAATTTTGTATGTCTCAATCATGTCCCCCCTCAAGTGTCTCTTTTCTAGGCTGAAGAGGCCCAAACGCTGTAGCCTTTCCTCATAAGGAAGGTGCCCCAGCCCACTAATCATCTTAGTCGCTCTCTTTTGCACCTTTTCCATTTCCACTATGTCTTTTTTGAGATGCGGCGACTAGAACTGGACACAATACTCCAGGTGTGGAGAAGCCACAATTTTAAAATGTTGGTGATTGGCTTTGTAGGGTTACAGGTTGTCGGGTAGCAAGTGGAGGGTGGGAGGATGCAAGGCCAGACTTAGGGCAATTTGATCAATTTGGCCAAATTGGGTCCTGTGCCTGGAGGGGCCCCAAACTGGGGCAGTGAGTGGAGCACCCATTGCCTCAGCTGGCATCTTGTTCCATAGCCAACACCCCAGCCTGCAGTCTTTCATGCTGATGTGTTACAAGGAGATAGCAGTAAGTGGAGCTTTGTCCCTAGATGGCCCTCCTGCCCGGCCGTCCCTGGGTCCAATTGGCTTGAAATTGCCCCTCCTCCAGAAGCAGTTGGCCGTGATGCCACTGCTGGGTGCTTCACCGCTGCCACTCATCCTAGTGAGTAGGGGAGTCCACAAAGGTGGAGGCCCCCACAAAAATGTTTTGCATTGGGTCCTGCTGCTCCTAAGGCCAGCCTTGGGGGGGGATGGGCCACCCTGGGTGATGAGCAGGGACTGGCACAAGCCACCCAAGCCCCCGCCGAGCAGAGGCCTGTGCCATGTGTGGCAGTGGATGAGCACCCCCACCCCCCCACCCCAAAGCTCCAACAGCCAGAAATGGCCACCTCAGAACCAATTTGGTGGTCCACATGATGACACCATTGTATTGCCACCGAACCACTGCCGGGTGTTGCGCATCACTTCTGGTGCATATGGGGGGGTGTCGCAAGACACTTGCCCTGGGAGGCACCCATGCTGGTGACACCACTGGATGCAGGTATCATGTGGGAATGAGCTGTGTCACTGCGGAAGGAGGCTTCCTTTCTGTTCGTACCGATTACTCGGCTGTTCCTGCTGCAGGAGCTTTTCCTATTATAGTACAACTCCCCCTTAGAGACTGCAGGTGCCACCTTAAGCCTGTCAGTCACGCTCAGTAACTCGTAGGCGGACAGCAGGGAACCCGCAGCAACACAATGGTGTGTGCAAGGTAATTCTAGAATTAGCTGAAAGTCGGATGGGGGCCTGAAGCAGCTGTGGAAAGCTATCAATATGCTCTCATTTTTAAAAAAAGAAGGCAACAGGACAACTTATTCTCTTGCTGTGGTGCTACTCCTACCAGATGAATCCCTGAGTTAATGCCACAGGTGCAATGAGGGCGCATTGTGGGGGAACCTGGCAGACGAGAGCTGGTATTATGAGCCAACGCAAGCTCTGGATGGCTGTTGGGTTCAGTTCATACTGGCTAAGATTTCTGCATGTGAGAAGTTCATGTCTGTAATACTTCTTTATTTACCCCGTTTGTATATTGCTCTTTCTCCAGGGAGACATACATGGTGTTCTGCTGTTTTATCCTCTCCACAAACATTTCTGTCTTGCTTTATTCCCCATTCGACAGCTCAAAGCAATCAACTGCATAGAAATGATCAAAACAACATAATAAGATCAGCAGTCGGAATAGATGACCAAAAAAAAAAAAATCTAGCTCTTCAACAGTGAAATATTTCCATTGGTTCAGCCTTCCCTTCTTACCAAGTCTTCACCAGCCACCGCAAGGCTTATAATGATGAGGCCATGTGAACCTCCTCAAGGAGGTGTACTATAGCATGGCACTGCAACTAAAAAAGCCCTGGTTCTCATACCCACCCACTGAATCTCAGTTGAGGAGAGGCCCCTGCACAGGACCTTAGGTGTAGACCAGGGGTGTGCAAACCTTTTGGCAGGAGGGCCACATCATCTCTCTGACACTGTGTTGGGGGGGGGGGAAGAATTAATTTACATTTAAAATTTGAATGAATTTACATAAGTTTTCATAAATGAATATATTAAAGATGAACTTATATGAATGAATGAAGGTCTTGCAATAGCTCAAGGCCTATAAAAGGCCTGGCACAAAGCAAGGCCAGCCTTTCCTTTGCTGCCACTACTGCATCACAGACATGAAACAACGAACAGTGGAGGGAGCCCTCATCCCTCAGCTCACGCGAGAGGTCAAATAGTCGCCCTCACGCTGACAGCAGTTGCGTTGGGCCAGTGTGGGCTCCAACAAATCTCCGGAGGGCCAGAGGCTCATTGGAGACTGGGGCTCCCTGAGGGCCGCATTGAGAGGCCTTGAGGGCCGCAAGTGGCCCCAGGGCCGGGGTTTGGGCACCCCTGGTGTAGGCGAAGCCTATAGATTAGAAGATGCAGTTAGCTATTTGTGAGAGTGAATGGCCCACGGCTACCCTGTGAGTTATGACCAAGTGAAAGTTAAGGTCACATTTTCTATAATCCAGTCTCAAGATACTTCTCACGACATCACACTGGATCACCATCACTTAACCACCAGGACCAATATGTCTCTGCTCTACACAGTCATAAGAGTATGGGATCCCAGCTTGTGTGGCATGATGCTGAGGCCAACAGGCTTGGCTACTGCTCCACAGTAACTGATGGAACATGCTAGAAACTGTGTCCCAGGATCCTCTGCAGTGCTCTGGGACTTCGTGGCTGATGCACAGAAACTCCTCAGCAGAGAAGCCAGTCTAGAAGCGATTCCATTAAGGCAGGAAGTTTGAAAAACACTGATGTAAATGATAAAATATATATGTTGGCAACCTTCAGTCTCGAAAGACTATGGTATCGCGCTCTGAAAGGTGGTTCTGGAACAGTGTCTAGAGTGGCTGAAAAGGCCAATCCGGGAGTGACAATCCCTTCCACACCGGGAGC